>NC_079375.1:2115059-2130059 GCF_021018895.1 Seriola aureovittata
CATGGTGTTGCTCACTTTAGTATTAAGTCCACATGGTCTATGTGCTTTTATGTACATATTCATTTGTATTTCAAATAAGAAGGGGTCTGCTTGGGACACTGGCTCCCAGAACATATTTAGAAATTAGCGCAACATCACTTCCTGTTATGAAACCTATTAAAAAAAAGGAGTCACACTGCATCTCTAAAGCTGCTATACAGAGGTTGATGCTGACTGGATGTCACACGTAACTAATATTGTGAACACATGCTGTGTTGGCAGCTGTCTTTGCTATGGTTAACCAGCACCACCTCCTGAGTGCCTGCAGTTCATATACAGTGTACTGCTGCTGCAGCACCACAGTGATCCGGGCTGAACTCACTACTGAACATGAAGCCACTGCTTTCCACATACAGCCTCATTTGCTGAAGTAAAATGACATGGTGGCACAGTGAGGTTAAAGTGTAAAGCTAATGCTGCTTGACAACTACAGATGAGTGACACTGACATTGATGAGAGAACAACACAAAAGCTGTAAAGGTCTGCAAACCCTGAGAACCTGAGGATTCACACATCAAAACATCCACTAAACAGAAAAAAACAAGAGAGAAGAACAAAAAAACAGAACAAAACAAAAATCTGGCCATATTGTACAGGTTTTTTTTCACCTTCTCATAAATTGTCTATTTATGAAAAGGCACGCATTTTTTTTTTAAATATAATGGGATATTAACAACAACACACAGCTCCACATTCCTCTTATAAAAATGCAATAAATTAGTTTTAACTGACAACAAAAAAACTTCATCTAGAAAGAGTGAGCTGGAACATAATGTTATAATTCACTCACTCTGCACTGTGTGTGTGAGCAGTCAGTGGATCACACAGTTAAATGTGCGTTTGAATGTGTCAGCGTGCGATGCACAGCCGATCTAATAAAAAGAAAAACACTGGATGAGATTAGACAGAGTGCTACAGAGGCGTCGTCTGTAGAGGTCACTGTTACACTACCTTTACAATGCAGTCAGCACCCATGCAGAGCAAGTCAGGCAGACACACACACACACACACACACCCTCTGTATCTGCCACCTCCTTCAGGGGGGCGTCACCGGTGACTGAGGGCCAGGAGGGTGAACGTGCACCTCCTTCCTCGACCACCAACACATATATCCGTAGTTTTGTCCATCTTTCCCATTGGCTTGGATAAAACACTCCACAACATAATTGCTGAGGTCTGAGAGCATGGGCGGGTATTGCATGTGGGCCGAGAAATCATTTGCAAAGCAGTCCAATATTGGTGAAAAGATGTATTTATAAAAAATATAAATAAGGTTTTTAAATGTTTTAAAATCGTTGAAAACTCCTTTTATTTATGTATTTTGTATTTTGTATTAAGGCCAATCTCTGTTAATCCAATGACAGGAACTTTTCTGTTCTGTTCTGTCTGTTTCTGTTTTCAGTCTGATTACACATGAAAAGCAGACATCCATGGAAAAAACTAGAGCATCAAAATGGATATCTGATTAGCAACAGGAAGAATTAAAAGGAAAGAGAGTTAAGAGACAGATGATGAATCGACAAGTGATCCCCAAGGCAAGGCGATATTTGGCCTCTGTATTGTGATGGGGTCAGAACATTTTTGAGATTTTCAAGCGAGCCATGAGGTGGAAAATGTTGGGAACAGCTGATCAAAGCTACTTTATTTGCAGCTTAAACTAGCAGTGAAGTGTCGCTAATAATCCTTTATTGTAGAGGAGAACTGTGTGCACACAACTGCAGTAAAGGGCACAGTATGCCTGAAGGAAACTAGATTGTAAGCCAGAAGTGTCTCTCTGCAAGAACTTTTCTGTGACTTTATAGTCTTGATGAAATGAATCATATAAATAGGGATAATGACTTTGACACTTTCAGAGCCTTGCCTTGTAGTATTCATAGTGTGGCACTCAAAAAACACTGATGAAAGGAGAAGTTTAAACCTGGTCTGGCTGATCACTGTGGAAGTGCTTGTCGGGTTGTCACTTCGGAAAAAGTTACAATAATAAGGCTCGGCTGTGGCTCAGGAAGTAGAGTGTGTCGTCCAGAAGGGGGCGGTGGTTCGATCCCAGGCTCCTTGGGCAGTGTGTGTTAGAAGCACTCTATGTGTAGAAATGTGTGTGTGAAAGGGTGAATGTGGTGTAAAGAGCTCTGAGTGGTCGATAAGACTAGAAAAACTCTATATAAGTGCAGTCCGTTTACCAATTGTTGGATGCAGGCAGGTACTTTGTTAGAGGCACGCTGACAACACCCGAACATCCATCACAGATTACTGACCCACTGTGGATCAGTATCTATGATGGATGTTTGGGTAATATTCTCACAGTTTACCTTCAGTTTCTGCTCCACGTGATTTTGTTTCCAGCCTGTCTGATTGTTCTTGACCCGTCACTGTGTTCTCAGATCTCAAATATTAACTTGTGCCATCTTATTATTGACAGAAATGATAGTCAAAACTACAGAATAAAACCCACGTTGTAATAAACCTCCGTTAATAAGACACTAGTCTCACAGAGACCAAAACAGATGGGGTGTTTGGGTGCTCTTCGTTAACTCTAATACTTCCTGCTCAGCTGGTATGACTGATTTACAGTCAGTTACATTTGGACTGGGTTAAACCTCATGACCCTGAAGGAGGAGCCCCTGACCGGGGACACAGGCAGTGTGTGTTGACCCACACATGACTGATCAGTGAACTTTCTGTCTTTATGTTTTTATATATCTGCACATTTCACCTGTCTCCTCATGAGAATCAGGTGTCTCATTTAGTTTAGGATTTGTCTCACTCTAGAGGAGTGTGCAAACAGTGGTCTAGCAGTGAATACAACAGCCTTTACATCCCTATTCTTTTCACTTTTCACTTTCAAGACCCTACTTTCCTTTAGAGGATTATAGAAAAAGGAGAGACAGAAATTTAAAAAAAAAAAGAAAAAAGAAAAAGATACATAAAACAGAATCTATTGTTGAACCACTGAGACAAACATCAGTGTTCAGGATGCAGCGGATGCCTTTGGACCAACAGAATTATAAGAGTGGGACGTTTTATCCTGTATCGTGTGCTTGTGTTTGATCTGGGTCCCGTTACAAGAACATAATACCTGGACAGAGAGAATGATGAGCATGATTGATCATTGATTTTTCAAGTCTTGTAAAATAGAAATTTTCAAAAATTGCTTCGACAAATATAAAAAATATTATTTCCCTCCACCTTCTGTCTTCACTTGGTGTAATTAGTCCATCACAAGAAATAGGCCTAAATAGCAAGCAATAGGAAACTGTAAATTATACCTGTTGAGCTGTATACAAAAACTCTCCAGGATGGTCATAAATATTCTCATTCACACAAGGCTTTGTTTATGCTCATGTCTGAGCCCTAAAACATCAATCAGTCACTGTTTTCCTCTGCAGCATATTAGTCTGATCTTCAAAGAACAAGTCAGCAATGACTGACATGAGACCGTCGTTCAGATAGAACCCAGACCGCGGGCGTGTGCTTCTGACTTCCCTCAATGCCCATTAATAACGCCACAACGTGACAATGCTGCAGGGACACCTGTTTCCTGACAGCAGCGCTCGCCAAAATAAGAGACGAGAGTCCAAAAGTCTTGTGGGATATGACGAGTGCAACTCTCCAGAAAAGCTGCAACAACTCTGAATGCTTTAATGTGTTCCCACACTGTCTTTGTCTACAGGTGCATGACAGGAAGTAGTTGTTATGGTGTATTCTGGGTAGTTGCTGTCTTCCATCCCATCAATCTTTTCCTCTACCCGTCGGTTTGGCGTTCCGGTCTGTAAACCTCTTTCTGCTTTTGGGCTTACATGCTTGTCTCACAGGGCGGTGTCATGCTTCCATCCACGACGACGTGGTTTTCTCGTTTCTCTCCACTCTGCTCTGCTCCATCTCCTCCTCCTCCTCCATCTCCTCCTCCTCCTCCTTCCTGCTCTCCTTCCATAGCTACTAACTCCTGGGTGCAGTTAAGCGGGCTGGCTTTAGACAAAAGTGGGCTCGGACTGCTGCCGGAGCCAACAGCAGACCTTTCCATGTGATTCCTCCCCTGGTGGCTTAAGCCTGTGAGCTGCCCTTCACCTTCTAAGCTCCTGGCTGCTGAGCCTTCACCTCCCCCCTGGGAGTTGCCTGGACTGACAGATTGCGGGGCCGGGGACGGAGACTGCACGATTGCCAGCGGAGACTTAACTTCCTGTGTAGCAGAGGTGGGAGGTGTAGAAAACCCGGAAACGATGTCGTCAGAAAGTAGTTGAGCAAGCTTGGCTGAACCCGGGGTTGCCACAGGTGTCATCACTGCCATTAGCACGTCATCTTGGGATCCAATAAAGTCAACCTTGAGGGCTCTTGTTTTCTGAGGGCTACTATAATCTTTCAAGGTGCTGCCGATGCTGTCATAGGTCACTCCACCGCTTTCCGCACTCTGTGGCATCAAACCCACATCTCCAGCCCTTCCTCTGGGGCTGGACACAAACTCATACAAACCCTCTTTGATGATGGCTGCTGGCTGGATACTGTCAGGGCCTTTGTTCACCTCCATTGCGCTGATCTGACTTAGATCCAAGGGAGGGGGGATGCGCTGGTGTTTAGCTGGAGTTTGACCCTCAGCGCTCACGAGAAGAGAACTTTCTCCTCCTTCCACTGGAAAATCATCCGCCACATTGGAGAATTTGCTGACGTCAGGTGCAGTTTGCCGGCGTTGTGTGGACATCAGTGTTTTCATCTCCATCTGCTCCTCTATAATTTTTTCCTGCTGCTCCTGCATGGTCACTGTCTTGTTGTAAGCTTCTTCCAGCCTCTTCACGTTGAGGTGTTGAGGGGTAGTTTTGTTAGCTGACAACTTGGCCCGATCAGGAGAGCCCAGCTGAGCCACCTCGAGGTAATGAGAGTGTTGAGACCTGCCTGGGCTGCTTACCTCTGCATTGGAGTAGTGTTTGTGGTAGCTCCAGCGGCTGGGTGACAGGTGATTATCCACAGGACACTTGCTGTCCTCTCTCTTTTCCACCAACACATCTGTAAGCTCCATGCTACGTGCAAAAGCATCCTTCAGGTTAATAGAAATAATGCTTCCACTCCTCTTGGCTCTTTCCAGAGCTTCCCTTCTCTTGATGGCCTTCTCCTGCCTCTTCTGCTCCCGGTAGAACTCAGAGAAGTTGTTGACGATGATTGGGATAGGAAGGGCAATGACCAGCACACCTGCTATGCAGCAGAGCCCTCCTACAATCTTGCCCAGCAGGGTTTGAGGGTAGATGTCTCCATAACCAACAGTGGTCATAGTAATGGTAGCCCACCAGAAGGAGGCAGGGATACTGGTGAATTTAGTGGCATCCTCATCCTTCTCAGCAAAGAACACCAAACTAGAGAAGATCATAATGCCCATTGCTAAGAAGAGGATCAGCAGACCCAGCTCATTGTAGCTCCTTCGTAAAGTGAAGCCTAGAGACTGGAGTCCTGTTGAGTGCCTGGCCAGCTTCAGAATCCTCAGGATCCTCATAATTCGGAAGATTTGGACCACACGGCGCACGTTCTGGAACTGCATCACGCTCTTGTTGGACTCAGTTAGGCAGAGGGTCACATAGTAAGGCAGTATAGCCAGCAGATCAATGATGTTGAGTGGTGCTTTGATGAAATCCCACTTGTCGGGTGCTGAGAGAAGGCGCAGCATGTACTCCATGGTGAACCAGGCAATGCAGACAGCTTCCACGTGGGCGAGGCTGGGGTTGTCATTGAACTGGCCAAACTCATCCACCACCTGCAGCTCCGGCAGGGTGTTGAGAGACAATGATATGGTGGAAATGACGATGAACAGGATGGAGATCATGGCCAGGACCTGCAGACAAAGACAAAGTTGTGGGTTACTGCATTAGCAGAGCATATTTGTAATTTCTTACACAGATAGATGAAGGGATGCAGAGATTATGATCCTTTTGGTTCAGACTGAAACATCTCTACAACTATAAATGATTTGCTGTGTTTTCCAGAGGATGAATCCTAATGACTGACCAATGATCCCCTGACTCTTTCTCTAATGAAATCACCCAGGTGATGTGTTTGGCTGGTTAGGGTTAGGGTTGGATGGTCCCCAGAAGATGAACTAGAAGATGAACCTTAGTGACTTTTGTGACCCCTTTACTTTTATCCTGTTATCCAACATGTATGTCATCATCTACTGGATGGATTGACAGAAAATGATGCACAGACTTTAACGGTTCCCAGTGAAGTCTTTCGACATGCCTCTGGTCTTTGTCTTTTGTTTTTATAATTAGTTGAAATTCACAGTAACAATAAAGAATAATGAAAACATATCTGCACCTACTTTTTTTAATTACACAATAGGATTTATTACAGAGCTGATTAATAATAATTTGGAGGGAAAAGGTTTCAGCTTAGTTGTAATGAACTTACATGTCATAGTTATTTTGTTTTGGGATGCAGCTGTTTGATTTATACAATCTCTCCATTTCATCATCATTACGTTTTGAACTAACACTGAAAGACCATGTTTTAAGTCAGAGATGATTGTTGTAGTTTTTCTTTATTTATTGACATTTTTTTCCAGCGGACCTGCAGAGGTGATGAGCTACAGCATGGTTCATTGTCTCCTGCGAATGCAACTTGTTTAAAGATGGATTTAAGATCAGGAATCAAACTTCAACCTTCAGAACACACATGACATGAAATAAGATAAATACAATTCCTGGATGTCTATGGGATCATGAGTATGTTATTTGATCCTGTAGACACTGAACAATTGAGCCAAGACAGCCTAATACTGCTGTTTGACATTACTTGAGACTAAACCAAATACATTAAAAAAGCCTGTCCTAAGGCTTTTATAAGTTTCTGACTCTGTGAAAGTGGGAAAAACTGTAATTTTCCCCAACACTGCTGTACCTGATCTCTTTAACCAAACCACACACATTTAGGCTAATTCACGTGATCTAATTTGATAACCAATGTAATAACTATTTTTAATTAATATTTTTCCCTTACATTCACAGAGCCTCCCTTGAAATTGTTTGAATTTATTTGAGTCAATCACCAACACTGATTTAGCTGATGAGCCTTAACATTGGGGTAAAACCTTTTATACTGAGGGCGGCAATAAAAGAAAGGTCAGCAAAGGTCACATTTTGATCAAGAAGGAAAAAAAATCTTTCACTTTTTGTAATTTTTCTCCATTTGCTTTGCATGAAGTATTGAATAGTTTGATCTCTTTAGGCTGTAAACACTTAGATAAAAAACCATCTGAGACGTTTAGATGGAACTACAAATCTGGTGATAGACATAGACATGTATTTTATAAGTGTAGCATACATTTTAAAATGTAAAATTTGAATTTACAAAGTAGTAACTTCAACTTTTATCCATAATCCAATAGAAAAAATTGACGAGGACAAGCTGACAGTCCAGCATGAACATTACGGATTCAAGATTGAGTTAGTTTTTGCCCTTGAATATTTCAATTCACAGGGGACATATGAAAATCTGACACAATTATTGCCCCCTGCCCCTGTTCAGTGGTCCTACCACTACCTACAATCTCTGCTCAAAAACACTAACAAGGAGCTGTAAGGTCCGAGCCAAGTCAGGTAGTTGAAGCATGTGTGGTCTGAATCTTCTCCCTGCAGCCCTTGCTAGGACATTTCAGGATAATTGTAATAGGATTGTGTTGCTATCTATAGAAAGGATAGAGAGAGGTTAGAAGTGGTTACTCATTCTTTCCTCCCCCAACAGGAAGAATCAGGCAACTGTTGGACACCCCCAAGAAAAGCTTTACACTAAAACTAAATAAATGAATTAAATAAAATAAAATATACAGACAGAAGAGAAATTAAAGGCCAAACCAACATAAAGTGTCGTAGTAAGTAAGTAGTAAGGTGTTGTTCCACCATATGCTGCCAGAACAGCTTAAATGAGACCTGGTGACTGTTAGGGCCATAGCGGATAATTCACATCATTTTCATGCTCATCAAACCACTCAGTGACTCGTACTCTATGGATGGAGGGATTGTCATCCTGTTTCTCCAATCATTTTTCTGGTTTTCCCTTTAATTTGTCACCCGTCTGTGTATGTATATATATATATATGATGTCAAAAACGACAGAGAACCCTGTTGAATGAACAGAGGCTGTGGTGCCTCATGCTCTGTGTGTGCTGCTACATCATGAGTGATGGTCAGTCATTATGAAAACCTGGTGTGTCGATTACAACTGAGAGTGATTCTATGAGGGATTTCTAGCACATTGAGTAGCTTTCACTGTAAATATATGAAGCCTTTGGGACTTTGTGCCAGTATCAGGAAGATAATTCAGACTGGTCTGCAGTGTTGCTCCAGTCTTAATTTTGCCCACAGATTAGTCTAATGCAAGTAAGAGTGTTTCAAAAAAAAAAAAAAAAGACTAATCTTAAGCCAAAAAACAGCTTACACCTTACCCCCAGGGTAACTGAGGCCTAAGACCAATGTTACCATGGTTACAATCAATTATACCTGCGCTGACCAGTAACACCCAACAACAAGAAACAGGAAAACATGGCTCATGATTTGAGCAATGAGAAGGGACAACAGAGCTTTTAGAGAATTTTTTTTTTTTCCCAAATCAGATTTTTGTTTGTATTGTTTCAGTCTTTGCTTATAATATAAGCTAGTGATGTTGAAGTAATCCATTCTCATTGCATTATATGTCAACTGCATTTATGGTATGTCAGCATTAGCTAAGTAGCCAACTTTATCAATCACTGTTTGTCTAGCTTTCGCAGAGAGGCTCAGCAATGTCAGCATAGCTAAATTTGTATGATTTGTATGATAAAGCTAACGGTAAGTGAGCTACACAGAATATTATACATTTTGTGTGCATAGATAAGTGGGAGGCCAATTGTTTGGCCAACATAACGCGAGGCTCCAAGGAACAGGGGACATGGTGTTGGTGTCCTCCCATGTGACCTTGTTCTGCTGTATCTGGTGAACGAGGAGCTCTGTTGCCACTGATGATGTTTGTCCTTTGTTGAGTTCCTGTTTAATTTCCCTATCTTTGGTTATCCTTTCTTTTATTAGTGGTTGTATTTGACTTTGGTTGTTGTTGATTTGCTCTGATCTGTTTTCTATTTAAGTGGTGGCCTGGACATCAACAGATGTCAGCCATGGCCAATAGTAAGAGAGGTTTAGATTACTGGGTCTAACGCTGTTTCTATTAAATATCCATTTAAATTGTCATTTTTCTTCTTATTATTTATTTTTCTCTGCTAAAGGCATTTTGTGCTGCAAAAACTTTGAGACCTAGAAACCTCAAACTTCCCAAACATGGTCCCAAATTCCCCTCACTGCACAGGCCCCAAAACATGAGGTACTGTACCCATAGGTGGCGCTGTAATATTCAAGTTTGGATTTTGGCTAATATCAGAACAGTGCAGCCTAGAGTCAGAAATTCTTTCTTCATGTCAATCTCTCAGTTCATCTGCTCTAAAAATGTCGATCCATTTAGTTTTAATTAGCCAATGAATCTTTATCAAAATGTCTCAATACAGTAAATGTCTTATATCTCAACACAACATTTATTGATTTTCACAGAACTGAACAGTGAGTTAGGCCTTTACAACATTCTATGAACAATCCCCAAATTTCATACAAATAGACCACTAGGAAGGGACAACTACAAATTGCTTGTTTTTAAAAAGATTATCAGAAAAAGTTGGAATTTGATTGAAATTTGGTACAGTGATGTTCCATCAACATGAAAAATGGTACAAAGGTTTATGAAACAGCCTCAAGGAGGCGCTACAAAAAAGACGCTTACACTTAGACACAGGCCTGTATCTCAGAAATGTTTTGATCCAAATTCAAAATTCCTTTTTGTCCTGCTTGCTACAATATACTTTTGATCAACTTACATAAATACATTTAACATTTTGCAAGTTTTTAAGCTGTTTGAGTTTTATCAACTTGTCTGAGACTGTCAGATTCTTCTGAAATTCACTGTGACTCATACACCATCAACAGCTTTCCTTGAACTGAGAAAATTAGCTACTTTTCTGAAAAGAAATAATCAGTTATTAGCCAACTAACGCTAGTACGAGCAGTACTAGACAATTCAACAGTCTGAGCGGGTGAACTCAGAGCTGGTGGTTAGTCAGAAGTCCCCAGTTTGAGTCCTGATATACTGTAGGTTCAACTCCTGAACATCTGGTGTAAACTAATCTCCTCTGCTGTGTCAGTGAGATTACCACAGCCAGCTTTTGTTCTTTTAGAAAAGTGTGTGATAGTTTCAAATATCGGCAGTTACCCAAGTTATTGCTTCTTATCCCATTTGACTCCAACGACTGGAATGACCAGGGACTTCCAGATGTAAATTAACACTTTCCAATGCCAAATCTCCTCTAACCTCTAATATGCATCAAACTGCACCAAAAGTACACATTTAACCCTAAGTAGCAATAAACCAAGAAACAAGCGTCCAAATGCTTCCAATCTGCTTGAACTCTGATTATTTCTATGTGTTTTCTAATCTTAGTATTTCTACTTTTTTATTGCACTGTGACAACTGTCCCTGCGGCTCAAGAGAGTTCCTGTGAAATTATGTGATAGAGGGATTGTCTCGTTTCCGGTGAGGGGCAGTCTGGCTGATCAGAGTCATGTCAAAGGACACCGGGCATTACAGCATTACACAGTGTACAGTATTTCTGCTGCTTAATAATCCTTATTCAGACTGAGCGACTTTGTTCCACACAAAACTGCAAAGGCAAGCAAGAAGAAGAAAACTGAGAGACAAAGAGAAAGATGAGAGAAAGACGAAGGAGAAGATAAATGGAAAGAGAGACAGGACAAAGGGAAATAGAGGGCAGGTGTATCAAAGTGTGTCCACCCTGCAGCGTCTTAATGGCTTAATGGCTGCCAAATGCTATGACCTTGGCACCCAGGGCAGATTTAAAGCAGTACCAGGAACACACAAGCTGCTTTAGAAGCTGTACAGTGGAGGAAGAATTAATGGAGGCTCCACATTTAGGATTCAGCTGATCAATAACACTTGGAGTTTGTATCACAGTGAGTGGCTAACAAAGAAATGAACTCAACTCTGAGAAACATTTTGTCAACAGTGAAGCACTTCATCAAAAAGAGAGCAAAGTCAGTGTTAATGATCCTCACGTTGTTGTGTGAGTATGAACGGTATGGATTTCTAAATGACTCGGTCAGTCCTGTGACCTTTCCTTACGAAACTTCGGTCCTTGACAACATGAATGAATGACTGGATACCTGTGAAATGTGCTATAGATACTCATGGTCCCCAAAGGATACATATGTGTGTGTGTGTGTGTGTGTGTGTGTGTGTGTGTGTGTGTGTGTGTGTGTGTGTGTGTGTTTGTGTATATATATATATGCACACACACACAAAAACAGATAGATAGATATCCTGCACTTTAATCTGTAAATTGTAAGTTTGGTCATCCTCTGAGTGTCATGATCTGTCCTTCTCTGACTGTGTTTGGACATTTGTCCTTTCCTGTTTTATTTTGTAGTAGCTTTACTTGTGTGTCGTGTTAGTTTTATTTCCTGTCTTTGTCCTGTTTCCCTCCAAGATGATTGTCTGCCCCGCCCCCTGATGTGTTTCACTTGTGTTCAATTACCGTTGCCCCCCTTGTGTGTATTTAGTCTCTGTGCTCCCTGTTGTCTTTGTCGGTTTGTCTGTTTTGTTCCTGTGTACTTCAGTTTGTGATGTTTCCTTGTGTCTCTTGCTCTTTTGGATTTTCTGGTCTTTGAATTGGTTTTGTAAGTTTCTTTTGTTATTAAATCAACTTTTTTCACCAACACCACTTTGTTCTTGTCTGCGTTTGGGTCCTGAATTTACTAATCCCTGACACTGGGGACCATGAATATCACAGAGATACAGGATCTACCTCTGAATCATAGACTACTATGAACCGAGGAAGAGGGGGGGGGGCATGTCCCTGCCAGGGTCAAAAGTAAACAACTAAAACTTAAGATGTTACACTTGGTTTGACTCTGCAGCTTTCCAACAAAAACTTCAGCAAATCATTCTCTTGTTAGTTCTGTATCATGTTGAAGGGGTGTGAGGAATGTCTGCTAATCACGATCATTATCATTATAGGACACCTGATCCCTCAGGACACCTCCCCCACTGGCAAAGTGGCAAATGAGAGAAACTGACAGAGCCAGAAAAAAAATGAAAAGACTGAATGAAGGAGTGGATGAAGTGACTGGGCAGAGAAACCCAAGCCCTGATCAATACATGGAGATATTTCTGGAACAACAGGCGCAGGATCTGTTGGACAGCTGCTGTTGCTGCAGAGGTCAACACAGTTCATTTATAAAGCTTTCTGCAGTCCTATTGTTTTCATCTGCTGTTACACTGAGGCCATGCTGATGCTCATTCATCCAGTCACTGATCCAGATGTTCTGCTGACATTGGGAGCACATTGTTAATAGTGACATAGTCTCAGAAATAGTAATTGTAGATATTCACTCCAAAACTTTTTAGCACCCGATAACATCAACAAACCCCAAATCAAATCTTCCTCCCAGATCACTGCTGATGCTGCTGTGCAGATGTTTTTTCAAGCCAACATGTGGGCATGGCTGATAATGTTCAAATGTTATTATGATGGCGGGATAACTTCCGCCACAGTGCACACACACACTGATGATCTCATACTTTTCAGACATGCCTGATGTTTTCATTGTTGGCGTTGAGTGGAGACTATATGAAAAAGGAAATCTCTGTGTATCTTAAGGATCTGAACGCCATCCTGATATTCAGTCTTGCTCTTTGCACACCGAAACACACACATGCACACGCACACACATAAAAATAAAGACAGAGAGGGAAGAGGCGCCGAGAGAATAAAGACAGAAAGCCAGAGTCAGAATTACAGTAATTATTCCAAAGAGAAGCCTCTGGCTCGTCTGTGTGACACGCTGAGCTGTAATTAGCCCGACATGCTATGTTATTAGCCATCCAGGCAGGGCGATCACTACAACACCTACAATGAACCACAACGGAAGGACAACTGTGGAGCTGCTGGTTCGTTTGAGGAGTTTTTTGTGATCATGTTTTACTCCAAAGACAAATCAAAATGTTAGATTTTTCCTGCACCGACACAGGGTCAATCAACACTTATGGGTCTATACTGATTTGTACAAAATGCTTGCACACATTTTGAACACAATCCCCAAACACTTCCTGAGATTTCCATGTTCTGAAAGATGGAGAATGGTGCCACAGCCACACCTGAAATTAAGATCAATTCATTCTCAAGCCACAAGGGCAACAAAAAGCAGCGGCACATATTATCATAGTCACGTAAATATAAAGATAGATAAATATACAGTAAGTGATTATAAAAATCACCAACTGCAATGTTGTTGGGGATGTTGTCACTACATTCTCTGAGTCACGGTTTCACGATAACAGCTGACTGCAGCTAACTCAGTTTAGCCTCGGTTAGCCAGCTAGTTAGCATCGGAGCTGATCCTGACAATAAAACCCCGGTCATCACCAGGAGGCGCTTATTAACAACCATACTGACAGTGCAGGAGACATGAGAGCAGTTTTATTGTGAAACTCCAGGCTGTGAGAAGGTGGTCCATGCTTTTATAATTCAGTATAGTTAAAATCTTTCAGGCTGCTGTACTGGATAAACTCGAGCATCATTCACATGAAACCTTCTACACTTTGCTTTATAAACTATAATATGCAATGATTTGCATAGATGTTATGTTGTGACAGCCAAGATCGTGTAACTCCTGGATATGTAGTATGGACGTAGCCCCACGGCTAACAGTTCGATGGGATGGCCCCCAGCCAAAAAGGAAAAATGCTATCCTGGTATTGCTGTGCCACAGTAGTTCAGCTGAGTGATAGCATTCAAATTAAAGAAAAAAACTCCACAGTGAAAAAACAGACCAGAACTCTCCACTAGAATGTCCAGAGAGGACACAGCTCAGCCCAGTAACAATTTAAACAACTATGACGAAAAGAAAAAGATGAAAAGTTTAAAAAAAAACAAAAAGAAACTGCAACAGTCCGCAACAGGCGGTGACTACATTTTCCAGCTATAATAGAAAAGTGTGAAGGTGCAGCTCACTGCTGGCATCGTCCCAAACTGACAACAGTGTTGAAATAACACTCAGACCAAGAAGCTTGTAACAAAAACACAAACATCATAAACACAAATAATAAAAAAATTCATAGCTGGACAATGTGAAGTCCAGTGAAATTATTCAGTGTCATCAACTTTTCTTCTTTTTTTTTTTTTTTTTTAAATATTTAATGTCAATGTTATATGTAAATATTAAATCTGAATCTCTTATTTTGATACTCCCTCTGAGCAGCAGTGTGAATTTGAACATTACTTTAACATTTAACATTATAATCACATTACATATGTTTTTTAGTAGTATATATGACAAAGTTCACAAATATTGCTGTGAATCTGGTAACGCTTTAATTTTTTATGTTATTTATTTAATTTCTATTTTTAATACTATTTAAAGCTAATTGTGGCTAAATGTTGCTGTTAATTTGAGTATGCTTTACAATCTGCACCCGGCATTAAATGTCTAAAAACAACTAGACCTCTGTTCTATATGTTGTTGAGTTGTGTTCTTACATTATCCCAAATATTTCCATCAATTCTCAAACCAGAGAAATCTGTGATTTTAATTTGTAACAGAAAGTGTTGGTTGTCTGTCAATGACATCATATCCTCTATGATCAAGTGTCAGTGTTGTGGTTGTCAATATTAACTTTTGATCCAGTTTCAAGTCACTTTTTTACAATATACTTTTTAGATCTTGGTCATTTTAACTCTATATTTTGTCCAGATGAAGGAGTTTAGTCATCGGCCGTCTGGATCTCAAGTCATCAGAGAAACAAGCTGCTCCCACCCCCTCCCTGATGTCCCCTGTCTGCTGAGCTAAGCTAAGCTGAGAAACTGTGATTTTTAATGTGAAACTGCTTTATTGAATG
>NC_079375.1:4917559-5047559 GCF_021018895.1 Seriola aureovittata
ACCCCATGGTGGACCGATGGCTGGAGAGACAAGAACAGGTAAGACCACCAGACCTGGCATTTAAGATGAAACTTTTCTGTCATTTTGACGACAGTGTTACAAAACCCTCTTGCACACTTTTATCCATCTCCTATACTTTATGTCCTGACATGACGTGAACACCTGATGCCTTGAACCATCTGCAAATTTATCAGCCAGGCTCATCCTCACTCTACCCATCAGCCCTCTAAGCTCTGTCAGTGGCTGCCTGAGTGGCCTAGATCCAGTCCAGAGCCTGAACCAGTTCCACCACACCCCTGTCCCTCAGCAAAGAGGTTAAAAAGTGAAGAATTTCCACCTTAAATCCCCAGTGACACACAAGTTATGCAGGGAGCAATAGCATAATGTTGATATAGTAAATAACATGAGCCATATACAGTACATATGGTCCTGTTTAAGTGGAAATGGAGAACCTTGCCAGAGGCTCTTTTCCCTCTGTGGTCACACAAGCCAAAGTTTTGTTAAGAATATAATCATAAAATATGATAACATATCCTGACCCACAGGCAGGACTTGCTTCATATTTGGTCACTGCACAGGTTGTGTTACAAAGTCAGATAATATCAGGATTTAAAAAAAAAAAAAAAAAAAAAAAACATGGATCAGAAAAGTTGAAGTGAATAATAAAAGAAATGAATAAACATGAAGCACTAGCTGTAAAAGGGTCAGTCACTTTCTCTGTTTATTGGCTGTTGGTTGTGTTTGTCTGCGCTGTGGTGAAACATCTGTATCGCTCTCAATGTTTAATGAGTAGTGATTAATCTAAGTGTAATATTGAGATAATGATGAACACATCAGCAAGTTCAGAAAAGTTTCCTAAAAAGAAGGGAAAAAAACAGCTTTTTATCCTCCATCTCTCTGAACTGAAGGACTCATCATTCAAACGGTTGCATTTTTAAGTGCAACACACACCAGTTGCATCATGTAGCTTCATGTTTTATTCACGCATATGACAAAACTGCTCTGCTGGGTTCACAGTGATGCGAAAATGATTGGTGAATTTGTTTTGTTAGTCTTCCTGCCTTCTTCTCTGGGGTACAGAGCAGAATGTGCAGGCATGATGGCGGCCGGTTGGCTTTCGGCTGTAGTGTGGAAGTGCAGCTTCTAATGCAAGATGTGAGCTGATGTATTAGCTGGTTTTGAGGACGCAAATTGTTTGAAGTCTCAGCACGACCTACCAAGCTCAGCTTTTAAAGCACATGTTTATTTTCGGGATACTTAGATTTTGATATATCGTCTTAGGCACTTACATGTAGAAAACTAAGTGTCCTCTAACTCAGATTGTTTTTTGTTTGTGTATAAGTTCTTTTGTAAACAGGATTAAACGTACAGCGAGCTCCCACCGTTCATCAGCGTGTAGCACCGAGGCGTTTTCCCCTGATCTTTCTCAGAACAGGGTTCAGTGTGAAGGGGGTTAAGTGGTGGAGGTCACTGCAGGATGGTGTAGTCAGTATTAATGACCTGCCCTCTTCATCTCACACATACATACACACTCAGACATGTTCCCCACCGTCCTCTCATTCTGCTGACAGCCCTCACTAAGACTTGAACAGCTACATCAGTCTGCATGGCCCTGTAGAGTGTGTGTCTGTGTGTGTGTCGTACTTAATGCTGCTTCTCTCTGTGTGATGGTGAGAGACAGCTTGTGGACTCAGTGTCATGTTGTGTATGGTTACTCCATGGTGTGTGTTTGCAGTAAAATGATCCAGTCATATCGTCTGAATTCATGTTACATGATCATATGTAATGTCAGCTTTCCTCTCATCGCTGACACACACACGCACGCATGCACACACACACACACTCACACACACACACTCACACACACACGCTCCAGTTCGAGGTCTCATGAGCTGTTGTTGTTGGCCAGTCTTGTGTATAGTATCTGTCTGCTCGCTGTCACTGTTTTATGTCACACTGATTTAAGCTCCACTTAAATTACTTTGTTCCAAGAAGGATGTTGCAACTCTGCTGCATGATGGGAAAAGCCTGGTTTTCTCTCAGACGTGATAATCAAATAAAGAAATGGAAAAATAGCCACATCAAGAAAAAACAAAAGCAGTAGTCTATTAGTATACACTGTAGACTGTATGTTTTCAGTGCATTTGATTCTTTACGTATGTATATATCATTTTCCTTTTGATGGTGTTTCTGTTCAGACATACACTGACTCGAATCGCACTCTCACCTCTTCAAACATTTTCTCAAAGCCAGAAGTGATTGTGTAATTTTCCTGATGCCGACAGAGCCGCAACACCTGGCTTTCAGCTCCAGTGCTGTTGCAATGTCCTGCGTGATTCACTGCAAGCAGGCGAACTTTTATTTATAGCACAATCTGTATTGAGGGAAATTCAAATTGATTCCCACAGTGAAAGAGAAAAGAGAGACACTTGAAACAATAACACAGCTGTTAGCTCAAGTTTTTGGTTATATCGTAAAACTATCATCAGGATCCACAGCTGATACACAACATGTGTGCTGATTGCTCAGTCTCATCAATTAGGCTGATGATGTCCCAGCGAAACTGCTGAAACGGGAGGAAGCTGAAAACATCGGGGCATTGTTGTTTAATTTGGTGAACTTGCCCACAATGCTCCGTACATATGTAGATGTTTGTGTGTTATTAAAGTTAGAAATTGTTAAGGCACTCCTGGGATTAAATACATACACATACACTGACACAGTGCTGACATAGATTCAAACGGTCACTATCGTTCGGTGGATACAAAGAGCCTCTGTTTAACTGTTACAAGTGAAATTGTTCTCTATTTGTCCCCAGAGTGAGTAAATCTGATTGGCCCTGCTGAAGTACAATGAAATTTTAATGTATTTTAGTTTTTATTTAACATTTTATTTTAACAGGAGAGTTTCTTGCTATCAGATTATCTCCTTTTGAAGACAGTCTGGTCCAATGTAGCAGCACAGTTGTCAGACTATAAAAAGGACATTATAGAAAATACAGAGCAAAACACCAAACACACGGCACTATGCAGCAGCAGCAGTATATATATATATATATATATTAGATATGTTTTGAAATGCTGGCATTGGCCCAGAGAACTGAACAAAAACTTGTGACTAGGAAACAGTAGTATAAGTAAGTTTCACCAAAATAAGAAGCAAATGAAAACAAAGTGTGATTTTCACTAAGTTCTGTTAATGGAGCTGATTTCATGCGCCTTTAATGGCCGCACAGCTTCTGTACAGCTTCTGAACTTCGTCTAACAATTAATTACAGCACCAAACAGAGTTCTGCTATGACATAATTAGCGTAGAGTAGCGGCAGTGTATTAAACCTTTCTTAAGAATATAAAACAGAATGGTATGGGAATGAAGAATAGCACAGCAAGAATGGGAAAATGCAGTGATTTAATTAGAATAGAGCAGCTTGGAATGATGAATTAAGCAAAGCAGCTTCCTCAACTTAGTTTCATCTTATCTTCCTCGAATGAATAACACGGAACAGAGGAGTATGAAATGAAGAGAAGAATTAGCATAGAGCGTCACATAATGAAGAAGGCCCTATTTCACTCCTGTGGAGAATTTGGCTTCTCCCATAACAAAACGTACAGAACAGGGCATTGCTTTGCACTGAAGTGAGGCAGATTGAATCACGTTGGAATGAATGAAACTATTCTCCGTTCCCAAGTGGGTAATTGTGCGTGCCTGCAGCAGCACCGGCGGCTCCCCGACACACACAGCAAAATTGAACTGAGATAGTTTTGAGCTGCGTTCACAAGCCCACCTCCCCTCCCCTAAACTCCCAGCCATCCTTTGGCAACAGGTAGGGGGTCGCCATGGCAACAGCGAGCTGTCAGTTGAGTGTGTATTAATGAGAGCTGGCTGGAGGTGCTGAAGCTGTGTTGAAAATAGTGGCCTGCACTGTCGTCTGTCTGTGTGTATGCGTGCGTGTCCATGAGTCATGAGGGCATTTATGAATCTGCATGTGTGTGTTTATGCGTCCGTCCATTTAATGTGTCTGTGGCATCTGAGTGTGCGCATGTGCGCGCTCATGAATATGTGTGTCGGCCGTGAGCATGTGTCGAGAATCCAGGCAGCCATAGACTTGGTTTGCAAATCAAGCAATTAAGAAGAAAAGCCACAAGCCGCTGAGCTGCCTGCAGCATGAGCACGGACAGCTGAACCTCAATACACAACACACACACACACACACAACACGCACACAACCTGTACCCCGGCTGGGTTAGTCGTCATCTATGAGGGGAGACGACAGTCTCTGAGAACTTGCACATCATGGAGTGTGTATGTTGAGTTTATGTTTGGATGTCTCATTAAATATGACACCTTTCTGTCTGTGTATGAAAGTGTGTATAAAACCAGCAATTTGATGATTCTGAAATAGAAAAAATCCAATATACTGCAAGATTAAATGCGTCTTAATGAATAAATCATGTGACTGTTTATTAATAGGGTAGAAAATTTGATAAATTGGAGATACATGGTTCTCACAGGACAGCGTCTGGGTTTGTTTGTGTTTGTGTGCATCATGCCTGGAGGTCTGAAAAACACCTCCACCCCTGATACCCAGAGCTGGAGCCAGACAGCATTCACACAGAGAGCCAGGATTCTCTCCATCCAGCATCACAAACACTCACAGAGCTCATGAACCCTGTAAGTGCCCAAAAGAAAGACGAACACGCCTCCGGCTCTTAGATTAATGATCATTAAATCATAAATAATTTACTTGTCAGACATTGTTTCTGCTTCTTGTTTGAATGCCAGAAAATGGAAACAAAACCAAACGTAAAATCACAAACACAACACTGTTGTAGAGGAACCAAAGCTGTTGGCAAAGTTTTATGCATTTTCTGTGAAGTCAGTTCATTTAAAGATCAGATTCATTGTTTTACAGAGGAATTTTAAATATAATTAAATACTTAAAATGAAGATAAATAGGTGAATAACTGTAACAGACAAGTTATTTCATAGTGAAATTTATAACGAATGGGACTCAAAGCGCAGTAAAAAGCTGAGAGTTAAAAATTGGTGATAAATGGATAGGTTAGCTCGGTAGGAAGTGATGCATTGTTGGTTTTCAGCTGCAGTAACAGCAACATTTTTTTGAAGAAATGACTGGGTAGGTGGTATAAAAAGCCATGTCTTTGTCGCTGAGGAGACAAACGAGCCCCATAAAGTGAAAGTCAAATTTTTGTCAACTGAAAATCCGAATGTCACTGGAGCGAATCCTCTGATTTATTTTTGTAGGTTTGGTGCAAAAACAGTGAGGCCACTCATGGACCAGTACAAATTAAAGCAAGCTTTTTCAAGGGGGGAGGGGTTTAGTATCTGAGCAGGGTAACCTTTGGAAATTGGTCGGCTAAAATAAACTACAACTCTAATGGGAATAATATTTTTTCCCCCAATTAGCACCTTTCAAGTACAGTTCTCATCACACTGGGTCTGTGCCTTAAAATATGTGATTTTGTAACTTACTGGAGGTCAGACTTAACTTTAGTTACCGCAGCAACACTGGTAGCATGCAGTACGTGGCTGAGTGTATCACAGTGTGTGTTACAGTGAAAACAGGACCTTGGTTTTGTAGCAGCAGCAGTGTGTGTTCGTGATGCTGCTGTGTGTCCTCAGCCATTAGACTGCTGAGGGACTGAGTTATCTTTCATGGAGGGATGGAGGCTTCACACAACTCACTGGGGATGTTGTTACACAGACGTATGAAGGCAGGTCTACACACACACACACACACACATACACACACCTACACACCTCTTTGCCTGCAAGAATGTTAACGCTAGTATATGCATGTGTGTACCGTCAGTGTATTTACACTCAACAAGAAACAGACACTGGCAGGTTTTAACATATATTTGTCACACACACACACACACACACACATACACACACACACACACACACACACAGAGGTGCATACACTCAAACACACCACAGATTTTCATTAACACACAGATACACACACACACGCACCTATTATGCATACACTACATTTCAAAGTGTACTTAAACCAATGTGTGCACACGTACACACAAGATAAAAACACAATTACACTGTAAGCATATGCACCAGAACAAATCTTCTGACCATGCAAGCTCACACACACACCCACACACACACTTTTCTCCTATGCCTCCAAACTAACAAGCCTCCGTGCAGTGTGTGTAGTGGCGAGTTGAGTCCCTCAGGTGCGCGCTGAAGCTTTAGCAGGATAAATCATGCAAACCTGAGCCGCACACTCATAAATCACCTCAGTCCAAGTTAGTGTGTCTGAGTGTGTGTTCGTATGAGCATGCATAATGTGCACTGAAACCTGCATGTTCAAGTTTTTGTGAGTATATCTGTGTGTGTGCGTGTTTCCGTGTTAGTAAGACATATGAAATTGAACCATCACCATCTTTTTCAAAGCAGCAGAATGACTGTAGATTCTGAACAGCTGACCAGTAGGTGCTGCTGTGGAGCTTCAGGTTTATGAGTGAGCGCGTGTGTGTATGTTTGTGTGTGTGTATGTGTATTCTGTCTTCCTGTTTCTTCACTGTATGTGAGTGCAGTGTGAATGATAAATACCGTAGGTGTGTGTTTGTGTTTGCAGATGTGTCAACAGTGTTAATCTGGTGTGAACTTTGGTCTGACTCCTCCTCTCTTTTCTTCGCACTTTTCCATCTGTATGATTTTTTTCTCTAAACCTTATTATTCTGTCTCTCACCCTTTCTATTACTCACCATTCTTTGTTGCAGCTCTTACACGCAGAAGAAACTCACTCTTTGCTGTTTTTCTTAGCCAGTCTTCTGTTTTCATCCCTCCCCTCAGCCACCTTTCATCACCTTTGTGTCCAGTGTTCATTGACTGCATCTGATTGTCCAGCTGCCAAACATGACTTGGTTACATCTTTTTCTAATGGTAGACATTTTTTAACATTAACTAATGTAATTAATTACATTTTCAGTTTTAAATGTAACATTTTTAAAAGGAAAAAAACCCTTTCCAACCACTTCTTCACAGAGTAAGATGAGTTATGCACCGATGAAAAGCTAATTTAACAAACAATAAATGGTAGTGCCAGTACACATAGGTGTGGGTATTATGCTGACATTAAATCCTCAACAAAGGTTTAAGGCATGTCCATGCACTAAGTAGGCATGGAATCTAAAAATTACAGTGTGTTAAAGAAGAAATGCAATTGACTGCATTGGTGCTGGGGTCGTTGCTACATGTAGTGGTGAGAAGATGAGATATGATCCATGATGTTTCATTTGGTAAATACATCCATGAGGATGGGTTATCAAATACCAAGACAGTGCACACCACACCACAAGAATTTGCAGCTCTGGGCCTGTATTTATCAAACTGCTAAAAGTAAAATTTGAACGTAAAGGAGCTATTTGTAGTTTTTTTGCTATTGTTACATAGCTAATGTTAGCATTAGCAGCTGTTTAGTTACCAGTCTAGAGGAAACGTTCCGAGTACAGCATCAAACTTCATTCTTTACTCACCAAGTCTCCAGTTGTGGAAAGCGACGCCAATGTTAACTCTTTTCTCTGTCACATCTTTTCTTCTACTGAAGATAGCACGCTAACCAGCTAGCCCCAGCTGCTCGTCTTGTCACTTTCCGATACCGAGTCACTGTAGTGTCCAGGCTGACCTGAGGACGTAGCGCTGCTCAGAAGGCGTATTATGACTTCTTGTCTTATAAAGACAATGATGGCTGAAGCTCTTGTCCAGCCGCAATCATCACCTCCCGCTCCCGGCAAGAGGCCACGTTCAGCAGCAGAGAAAACTTACAAATAGCCCCTTTTTAAGTGAACAATAAAAGTAATAAGACATCATAAGGGCTGCAAACACACAACAAGAATATATATGGCATTGATTTTTATTTACAATCAATGTCTGGCACTTGTCTACTTAGTCTGTCTCCTCCAAGTGTAATATTTTTGTGTGATTTGTCTAACTGGGTTCTATTTATCTACTTTTAGGACTTGATGTTTTAGGTTGTATTTATGCAGGAATACAGAAAATTCTCAAGAGTTCGCAAACTTTCAAGCAGCACTATATTCATCATCATTTGTCACAGATTCAACATATTCTTTACTTAAAAACTTCCAAAGACCTTTAACAGTACAGAGTAAACCGAGTATTCAGCCTGTTCAGTATCCACATCATCACTCTTTCTATACTCTACTCGCTGCCTTTCTTCTCCTCGCTTCTACTCGCCATCTCTTCTATTGATCATCCTTTCTCTATCTGCTCCTCACATCATCTCCTTTTATTTTTATTCCTCTCGTTCCCTCTCTGTCCGTCTCCCTCCTTTTCTGCTCGGCTCTACGCAGCCTTTGATCTTTTGGTTTTAATATGACAGAGAGCTGTGGGAGCCCAGATCTGTTCCAGCTGGGAGAGACGGGGTGAGAGAGAGCAGGGATAGAGAGATGGAGGGAAGATGAAAGACAGCTCTCCCTACCCCTCTTGAGGGTTTACACTTCCCCTGAGGGGATCTTCACCTTGGGGTACAACCTGCTGTCAGGAGTTTACACACACACACACAATCTCACACAAACACACACACACACACGCACAAGCACATAATTTGCTGTTCATCACCTGCTACCAAAATCTAATTATACCAAAAATACGCCTTATCAGGTTGGACACAGATGGTAGCTCTTACTCAAACTTAATCCACCTGTTGAGGTATAGGAAAGGTTAGAAACCCACACACACCCACACTCTCTCCCTCTCACACAAGCACACACACACAATCAAATCAAAGATAAGAATCTCAGTTTTGTAAACCTGCTGCACTCCAAAGGTTTATCATTAGCACACAGAGAACGAACAAGAGATGGAGACATTGGCAGATGAAAGGAGACGAGAGAGGAGAAGAGAGCGTTTTGCGGAGGAGTTAATCAGAGGTCCATAAAACGATCAAAGACGAGACGAGGAGGATGACAACGGAGGGTGTCAGCTGCTATCAGAGCAGAATCGGAGGGGTCTGACAGCAGAGGGATAGAGCTGATCATTGAGGCCTGCTGCGCTCTGACAATGAAGACAGTCAGAGAGATCGTCCTGTTACTGAAGGATCACAGGCTTGATTACCAAAACAATTGAACGTCGAACCTTTTACCTTGAAAGTCAAATTCAAGCCACTTCGTCGATTTGTAGATGGAATTGTTTTTTTTTTAAAAAAGTATCATCATCGTTAAGCTTTGCACCAAATTTAGACAGAAGTTTACATTAAATTGCTCGCTGGGTTTTAGTGTCCTATACAGTTTCAGGGTCTTCTCCCCTCTACCATCAAACAAATCTCACAGGAACACAAAGTTCTTGCATGTTGTTGAAAGGTTTCGGCACAAAACGTTTTGAGTTTCAGGATAACATATAAGTGGATGACCATATTGCATCCCGGTGGAAATGTGACAAAACATTAATCCCAATTTGTGAATTACGTCAAAAAGCACATTAACAACACACATCAGCACATGATAATAAATGCAAATCCTACCAACACCAGTTGATAAGATGGAAGATGGTTAAACATCAGGTCAGGAAAGGTTTAATTGAAGTGGTTGTCTGTCGTCATATGGACGTGTTGGCACATACATCTTAAGGAATTAATCATATTGAATAATGAATGTGTTTTGCTTGGTTTCGGTGCTGCTTGGTTTGATAATTACATATCCACCCTTTAAAATCGTGAGTTTTGAAATTTTTGACAGATGAAGCTGAAGCTAAAGCAAATGTTGATGAGAAAACGACAATTTCAGAAATGGGATCCCTAATAATTGATCGTCAATAGACTTTAAACTTAATATGGAGTCATGTAAATAGAGCCCCAAGTTAATCTGAAATATCAGACATGTAAACTGCCATTAGTAGAATGTTGGCCTACCTTAAACAAAGAGTTTCAGTCTCAGTTTACATGTTCAGCCTTTGCTCATGTAAGACTTATATGATATATCTACAGCTGTGGAGGTTTTATGCGAAAGGTGCAGCAAAGCACTGCAGTAGGAAGTCGTAAAAAAAAAAAAAAAAAGTGTTCGACAGAGAGGGTACAGAGAGTGAGTGTGAGTTTTTGTGTTTTCTCCCAGACTTGTTTATATAGACACACACTTCTTCTCAGCAACAGCCATTACAGTTGGAGTCAGTCAGAATAATGGCCTTCAATCTGACAACTCTACCTCAGTGTGTGTTTGTATGCGTGAGTATGTGTGTGGTTGTGTGTGGGTGTGCGTGCGTGCGTGTGCGTGCCTGTGATCACTTGTCACCATTATCCACAGCTCCCTTCCGCTCACAGGGGTAGTTATTTTGCTCCATAGCAGCGGCTCCACTGGGAGTCTCGTCTCGACAAACGGTGCATCACATAACAGGCTGTGTGACCGACAGTCCACCCTGGTCCTCTGTGTGTTCAGGGCTCACAGTGAGTGCACCATGAGGGTAAGACCTACAGTAGAGCCCGTACACATGTAGGAAAGTCTGCAAAATGCCATTAGCACTTATTCTTTTAACCCTTTCCAAGACTCAACAATATATGTGATTTGAAATTTTGGTGTCTCCTGGTTTTGAAAGTGATGTTTCGGTCCTTCTTAGCTCATCACTGTGAGCAGGTTGATCATATAACACCATGTTATGAAGTAGTAAAATTGGCCATTTTTATCCTTTTAGTGAAGAAAAGGCTTGACTTGCACAGTGTTGATTTGTCATACCTGCTGTTTTGTTTGGTCGGTGTCGATGTGCTCACTGAACTGAAAAATCACACACATGAAAATATCCCACTTGCCCGCAACAGCCCAGCTCTTCTCTGTCAGTGGGTGGAAATACTTCTGCTTAACTCATAAGAAATGTATTAACACAGTAAATGTTTTAAGAGCTCAGAAGTCCAGAAAACAAATATTGTTCCACATCCTCTTCTCTCCTCTCTCCTTTGCAGGATATTTGTCTGGAAACAAACTTAGTTGTTGAAATCAGGCTCATATTCTTTGTGTGGCCTTTGTGGTTTGCTGCAATCATCCTCGCCGTCATGTGTCGTACAGTACATGCAAACATGCATGGTTCTTGAAGTTGCAAATTCATTCTTGATTGTGAAAACATCAGTTGATTAAAAGAAAAAAGAAAAAATCTCACCTCAATGACTATTTGGTAGCTGTTCTGGAGCTTTTGACCATATGACATGGTCCTCCTCAGCCAGTTGAGTCACCACTAAGACTTCTCAACCATGTTGACTTGACAACTAATGTGATCAAGACCAGCCATTAAATGGACCTTGAGAACATGAAATTGCTTTGTTAAATACACAGTATACTGTATGTGCGTGTATACTGTCTGACTGACAGATGCTCATACACTAAGCATTTTATATTATTATATTACATGATTTTTATATGTACGTTTAGTGTCCTGTGTAGCAGTTGAACCAGCAAGTTAAAGGACAAAACACTGGAGAAAATGAAAACACAATCGGTGTATGTGGGGTGTGGACAGGAAGTCAGAATAGACATTGATTCCAGTTGACACACACTTCCGTCCCCCATATGGGTTACATATGGTATAAACGCACACACACACTTGCACATGCACACGCGTTTGCAAACTTCCCTCCCGTCTTCTTTCCATCTCAATCACTCTCCATACACTCTACTCCTCTCGCTCATGCCCTCCACCTGTGTCCTGTTGACATTTGTGAGAAGAGACAAGTCGAGCTGATTCTCTGAGTGTGTGTTGGACTCGGGCCTACGTCAACATTCAGACCACTTCTGGCTGATTACTGTCTAAATAATCCATCCACACTCCAGGAATGCCAGACAGCCTCAGAGGACCAGGGAAGAGCCTCAGTGGGATAAAAGGAGGATATTATAGGTGAAGTTCTCCCTCATAAAGAAGGGTTTGCATTGGAATTGTAAATATACACCAAAATATAAAATTAAATTATTTCAATGTATATTAGAATTGAAATAGAATTTTTTTTTCTTTAGGAACATTGTTGTTGGAATTTTGTCTAAAAACCCATTATATCGGTTAAATCCATACAATATTTAGTAAAAGCTTTAAGTTTTTAAGTGAATGAAACTGATGGAAAAATTCTGACGTTTTTTGCTCTGACAACCAAAAAGCAAAGTCTAAAATGTCAGAACATCCCTGAATCCCCTCAGGTTTTGGAGTTGGGAGTTTTCAAAGAGTCGTTTGTCATCCTTTGAACGAGCTTTGTCATGACTTTCTGTTCCTCTGTGTAACGTGTCTCTGTCTGTCTCGCTATCTGCCTCTCTCTCATTCTCTTTGAGTCAGTCGCTCTGTCTGCTTACCCTTCCTCTTTTTTTTCTTTTTTTTTTCCTCTAGTCTTTCATTTCTCTGTCCCATCACTCACTTCATCTCCCCTGCACCCTCAGGAGAAATAGTTTCTGAAACACTTCTCACTAATCCGAGTTTATCTCTATTAGTACATCTCTAGCACATATCCAATGGAATCAAGTCAGCGTAAAATATCCCGCTCTGCTCAGCGCTCTGAATCAAACACACCCCGACGAGTCGAAAAACAAGTGTCATTCACACCTTCTGCAGTTTCATTTCGAGTGACACTGACTGAGCTCTCTGGAGGGGCGGGGGGGAGCACTCAACTCCTAAAATGTGAGTTTTGAAATAGCTTAGACTCCTGATGAGGCCGCCGTCGTATGCTATTTCAGAGAAAATTGCGGCGCATGTTTTGCCATGGTGAGGCCCACCTCACCCGTTTTGATTGGTATCGGATCACAGAAAGTTGCAGTTGAATTAAGCAGATTGCTGCAGCAGCACCGTGGTAATTTAGGAAGTGTCTGGAAGTCTCATTTTGTTCACGCTGTTATTGCAACAGTGGATTACAGACTCAAAACTTTATTTGACTGAACATGAGAAAAGGCGTAAAGCTGATGACAGTGCAAAAACAATTACACTTTGAATGAGACACAATAGATCAAACATTATAAATTCTAGGTAGATTACAGAATATTGTAGGAATCACGAAATTGACAGGGAACATTTCAATATTATATTATACTGCAAGGGTGGAGGTTTGGTCTGGACATTGGTAGGGACACAACAACCCTGCCTCTCCTCCGAAACAAGGAGGGGGAAAATATTTGTTTTCTGGCTCTTTCATTATCTGACTTCAATCCAAACAATGCGTATGAGTTCACTCAAATATTGGTAGGGACAATTCTGTCATTCCAAAGATTATATAGAACATATGTCAACCATAAGTTACACGACTAGGCTTGGGTGAAATTTAATATATTGGTGGGAATATATGGCAGGAAATATCGTGATATTCGATAGTATCGAGTATCGGCCCAAGCCGAAACACAACAATACAGGATATTGTTCATTTTCCAACTGTAAAATACTGTAAAATACAAAGTATTTTCACAAAACAATTGGAAAAAAAAGCACACACAAACACTCACCGTCCTCCTCTCCATCTGTAACAGCCCCACCAGCAGCCAGGGTGATATAAACTCTGATAACGTCTCCCCCCTCAGCTCAATGAATTCTTAAGTTATTGACGATGCCGTCCACCCGTCTGGATCCTATTATCAAAGTGTCTTCAAAGGAGACTAATTGAATTAGCGCAGGGATCTGTAATTGAAAGCTCGCTTTTAATGATGCATTGTGCTCTCGCACGGAGCCGAGCGCCAGCATCCATCAAACATCTCGCTGTCAGGACAGATTGGACCGCACTGCGCATTGCATCACCAACGTTATGAGGGGCATCGAGTTTATTCGATCCAAAGAGATTACAAAGTCCCTTCTCATTAAAAACTGTTTGCTTGTTTTCTTTTTAAAATAGTCTGTTTAATGAGTGAAATTTGGTAACAGCTCAGCTTTCACAGCCTGTATCATCCTGACATCCTACACCAGCGTCTCTGACCTCAGCGGCTGACCTGGTGAATAAGACATAGAAGGTCACGAGCAGCGATGTTTGATCATTATTCCCTGACGCGATGGTGCCTGTGAAAGTGCCTGTGTTCAGTTCAGTGGATGTTTTGGTGGAAATCTAAAGATGGGCCTGTGAGATGAGCAGCACACCTGGAGCTGTGTGTGTGTGTGTGTGTGTGTGTGTGTGTGTGTGTGTGTGTGTGTGTGTGTGTGTGTGTGTGTGTGTGTGTGTGTGTGTGTGTGTGTGTGTGTCTGTGTGTGTGTGTGTGTCTGTGTCTGTGTCTGTGTGTGTGTCTGTGTCTGTGTGTGTGTGTGTGTGTGTGTGTGTGTCTGTGTGTGTGTGTGTGTGTGTGTGTGTGTGTGTGTGTGTGAGAGAGAGAAAGAAAGAAAGAAAGAAAGAAATTGAACAGATTTTTTTTGTTTGCCTCTTCCTGAAAGGGGTCACAGAGCCACTGACCCAGAAGCTATTTGTAGCTTGTTGTTTTTTATATCTCTCCTTTCACCGTTTTTTTTTTTTTTTTTTTTTTTTTTCACAATCTGTGTGCTGCCCACTTTCTGTTTGAAGTTGTGATTTTATGGTTTGGCACTGCTATTGTTGCTAATGCTAATTAGTGTAGTTTTTTTCTGCTCTAATGATCTACATTATACTGGATCCATCATCCTCTGTATCTGAGGATTTTTCCCAGGAAGTAACTAATAAAAAGATTTTTAAAAAAAGAGTAGAAGCTTAGAGCAGCTGTGTTGATCTTGAGAACCTGCCAGCTGTGATTCCTCATGGACATTTACATATGAAGATGATGTGGAGTATAACTTAAACTCTAATTTCATCTTTCATCCGTCTCTCTCCTTCCCTCTCAGACCCAGATGGTGTGTCAAGCTCTTCAGGTTAGAGGTTAAGGCTAATTTATAGTCTCAGGTTCAGTGTTTCATCCGGTCGTGAACATATGGAGCTCTGCTGGAGAGGACACAGATACCAGTTAACAATGATGGATGTGTGTGTGTGTGTGTATCTGTGTGAGCGAGTCTGTCCGTGTGTGAGTGTTACATGTATTTAAGTTCAACATGTGTTATTTAGTCTTCACTGTGTTTTTCAGAGAGAAAGGAATGAGTTGTTTGGCGGGTTGCATGCAAACGTACGGCTGGCCATTGTTGAGATTTGGGCCCAATACCTCCTGAGGAATGTAAAGATTTTTTTTACAAACTCATTTTTAGCTAAAGAAGCCCCAACTTGTAAACAAGACTATAAATCTGACCAGAAGGTTATGACAGCTGTTGGTGCTTCTTTTTTTTTTTGTTATTTTTTTGGGGCATTTTTGCTAAGCCTTGACGGTACGCGCTCCACCAGGTGAGCCTCCGGGGCGTCCCATTGAATTCGATATTATGGAATATTGGCCCAAGGCTACTAAGAAAAGGCTTCTTTTTGTATTCAGTCATGTGGACATGTTTCAGTTGGTACCCAAAAAGCACTGAGGGCTGATACACAGCAGGTAGCACCAAACGTCTTGTACATAGCTGACCTGGGTTGATATAAAAACCTCCTCATTTAAGCTGAAATCCATCGTTAGGGAAAAACCCAGTAAAGATTAAGACTTCCATCTGCTGTTTATTTGGAAAAACACTTGCTAAACTTGAAAAACCTACCAGTTGTTGACTTGTTTGTGTTTTCTACATGATGAGAGATGGTTGTTCTTTTTTTTTTTGTTTGTTTTTTAACTTGAGGAGAGTCACTGTTTCTCACCACTGCATCAGTTTGAATAACTTCCTGTCAAAAATGATCAAAAACCATTCACAGTGTGACATTATAGATTCATATTTAAACACATATGGATTTTAAAGTTTTAATGATGTCTGTGCTGTTTCTGTATTTCACTGATTTTAAACATTTATTCAGACGGTCTCATTTAAGATTTTTTCAGCATCAAAATGTTTGAATTTTGTCCCTCAAGATTTTTTTTGCAAGGTCTTAAGGAAGTTAAACCTCTAAATTCCTCTAAATAAACCTCACTCCTCTGCTCCCCTGCCTGTGTGTCTGTACACAGGCATCCGCATCAGTTCGTCAGTGACAGCGCGGTCAAAGTGGCAGGAAAGGGGAGCGGGCGGCACTTCATTAAAGTGCAGCATTACTCCAGTCGCTCTCTCTCCCATACATACACACCAGGCGCAGACCACTTCATTTGGTCTGAGAGATAGAAAGGACAGGCCCCAATGGATTCTCCTATTAATCTTTAATGAGCCCCCGGGCCTGAAAACTGCCCGCCTGCCCCTTTTCTCCACATCCAGGAAACAAACAATGACTCGGCTGAAAAACACGTCGGCCGCTCATCATCATACCTGCCCGCCCGTCTGCCTGCCAGCCATTAACCCCCCAACTCTGTGCTGAATTATTAATGCGGCTCGCTGTCTCTTTGCTTTGTCCGGCCCACTCCCAGCAACGGGAATGGGCGACGTCTGGATTGTGTGGTCGGGGAAAGTGTGGCGATGCCATCCTGAGTGCCTCATGCTGGATTTTTTTTTTTTTTTTTTTTTTTTTTTTGGTGGTGAAGTAAAAGCTGATTGGTTCAGCTGTCAGTCAAACTGCTCGGGTGAGCTCGACGCGTTGTTTTACAGCACAAATCAGCAGCAGGCTGTCGTTCTTTTAGAAGCAGATAGTGGAAAAAATGAGACACAGATTGAAAACTCTCCTCCATCGGCTGAGGGTCAAACTTCATTCCCAACCTTGGAAACAGCAGTTTCTCACCACAAGATCCATTTGGTAGTAATTGTGAAGCTTTTAATCATGTCCTGCGTCATGTGTGATGAAAATTTGACTATTTTAGTCAATTTGTATTTATTTATACTTAAAGGACTTCTTGTCTTTTTGAAGCGAACATAGATAAGCAGTCCTGAAGGTGATCCGAAAGCAATTTCATTTTGTACTTTCATGACAGTTAGACAGCTCCATCTTCTGAAGAAGATCATGCAATTTGACTGAAAGCTCCAGAACAGCTCCTACATGAGAAGAACTCTAGATAGTTTCTGTCTTTGGACAAGAAGCAACAGGTTGTGTGGGAAATTGAGAAAAAACAATGTGGGCTAATCTTTCATTGGCCTGTTGGAATTATATTCTACCAATAATCGATTGGCTATATTGAGACGTGGCAGCTGCTGAAAATACCATGCACTTTATTCAGCCTGTTTGTTTCTCTGATCTTACTTCCATCGCCATCACTTGTTGCTTCAACTTTCTCTTTTCATTCTTACCCTCTTGTCTTGCATGTTGACACACACACACACACACACACACACACACACACACACACACACACACACAGCGTGATGTCTGAGTTTAGAATGGAATTGTCAGCATGCTGGCAGCTTCTTCAGAGATGTTGCATATTGAAATAAAGGGTCTGTGAGATGCCTGTGTGCTCTGTGATGAATGCCGATCTCATTTGCTCCCTCTCACATAGCGCCCTCTCTGATGCCCCCCCCCCCTTTCTCATCTCCGGATGAATATTGAAAAGTGTTAGATGAGTTTCTGAGTCTCTGACTTGATATTGTCTCTGTGTGCTGGATAGTCTCTTGATCTTGCTCCGATATTACTGACTGAATTGTGTGAATCTTCCATACATTCAACAGAGAAGTATCTATGCAGTTCTAGTAAATACATCATAGGCTTCCACCATATAGCACAGCACATTCTTGGAAATGTAAAAAGACCCATTTTGGGAATGTTCTGTGAATAAATGTGCTCAAGTTCTTTATGATGCTGTAAAAAGTCTTTGAACACAGTGCTGCTGTCCAATGAGCCGAGAAATCCTTTTAAGAAACATACTGCCTTCTTTATCGTCCCCCACACAAGCTTATACTTTTAGGTTCAGTCAGGAGATCGAGGCAGAACAGTTAAATATTCTTCCTTTGGTGATGCAGGAAGTTCAGTGCCCAACATTTTTTAGTCTCATCCACTTCATAACCTCTTGAAAAACCTGTGAGTTGCAAAATATTATTCAGCTTGTTTGGCCATGTTTTGTATAAAGACATGTGGAGTGAGAGCAGGAGGGGCCAAAATGACTACAACGCAAGATATGACAGGAAAATCAAATTAGCAGCCTGTTACCTGTCTGCGAGAAGGACAGCAAGTTCTTCCCATCTCTGAAATGCTTCAGCGATATCAACACATGTCCATCTGAAGGGACGTGCGCACACATCTGCGTTTGTAGCAGCAAATAGGAACTCTCTCTCTCTCTCTCTCTCTCTCTCTCTCTCTCTCTCTCTCTCTCTCTCTCTGAAATGACCTGTGATTGGCCAGAGTCTCCTGTCACAGGCTGGATTTTAGTCTAAAAACAGAGCCAGGAGGAGGTGCAGACGTCTAGTTTGCTCTCAGACCGCTTGAATTACAATGTGTTGAAAGGTGAATTGTGTCATTTTTGCCCATTGACGTCAAAGAGTTACTGCATAGACCAGCTTTAATAAATGAGTGTTTCTTAATCTAACATGTTAGTATGTGAATATCTGTTTCCAACATTTCCCAAACCAAGACTGCCCAGTAAATATCCGTCTCCATATGCTATAATACCACAGTGACCAAAATGTTATTGATCACTTGCATAAAGTTTCTTACCTTCAACCATAGAACCAAAGTCCCTGTTTTTTGCCACCTTGAGAACATTGCTGACAGTTGTTCAAGTTGTTATGGTTTACACACTCACACACACACACACACACACACACACACACACACACACACACATCTACCTGTCTCACACTCTGCCTCACGTGTCTGTCAGGAAAAGCTGTTCTCGCTGTCACAGTCTGCACTTTTCAGCTAGCAGGAGACGACTGCTAAATTAAAAGACGGCAGTCACAAGTCCTTTCACGCACATGCACACACTCACACACTGCCCTTGTAGCTGTACGTCCTCCAGGCACCCAAAGTGTCATGGCAACCGCATGGCAGCTACGGTAACGGCAGGCTCATTTTCATACTGATGAGGTGGCCGGTTGCCGGGGAGCCCCCTGCGCTGCTGCTCCTCGCTCGTCTCTCCTCTCCGATGTCGCCCTGAAATTTTAATGACCTTCTTTCTCTGCTTCTCGTTTTTCTCCTCTTTGCTCTTTGTTCTCTATCTGTGTGTGTGTGTGTGTGTGTGTGAGAGAGAGAGTGTGAGTGTGTGTATATGTTGTGAGTCCCAGCTTCAGTATCCAAACAGACATGCAGCAAGTATCTAGAGTTAATACAAGAGGAGAACAAAGGCTGTGTAATTTGGAAGACATCAGAATTTTTAAAGGGCATGTATTTTTATACCTGTGGAAAACCTCCTCCAGTCTGTTCCTCCTGGCTTCAGCAGGTCAGCAGCTCAGCCTATGCTTCTCAGCTGGTGAACAGTACTTTGTGTTTAAAGCTTTTTTGCTCTTTAACTGCGTCGACACTGAACAGGAAGTCAAGAAAGAACCTGGAAGACCAGGATCAGACTACACTACTACATGGAAATGGCTTAATGCTGCAGACTCTGAGGTGTCAGCAGCAAAAATGAGTTCAGGGAACAACAGCTGGTCACATTATCCTGTGTGAAGTGTGTTTTTGTTGAATCTTGTTGAATTTGTCACCTGGCGGCAGCACGGCGAAGTTTACTTGGTCACCTTTTGTACCAGGGATTAATTGTGTTTTTTCACTGTGGTGTAATCTCCTCTAATGTGAAAGAGATGATGGTAGCAGAGGTCACGATTCCCCTTCATATGAACTCCTCATGCACTTCATCCTGATCATGAACAGGAATACTGATCGCAGATGACAATCTTATTCCACTTCTGTGTGTGTGTGTGTGTGTGTGTGTTCTGCTCCAGGAGGAAGAGGCCAGAGAGGAAGAAAACGGTCGGATCGAGCCGGTTGGACGAGCCGACTCCTGCATGGACCACGCCCCTGTGAGGTCACTAGAGTAAGTTGGTCACTATCATTGCTTAATAAAAAAATAAAAAAAGAGGCCAAGACTTGATAAGCTACTAACACTGGGAGTGAGTGTTGATCACACTGCTGATATTCACCATTTGGGGAAAAGTGACACCTCTTCTCTCACAATGACACTCACCTGAGGATCATTCAGCTTCAGGGCTTTTGATTATCAAATAGTTGCACTATTGAACATGAACTATCTGTGTTTTTGGACATAATGTGCTAAAAATCTAAATTTGACAGCTTTTTGCAAATGGAGAGAGACATGAAAATGAAACGCTTTTTTTAAAAATGTTTTTTTGTTGTCGCCTCACGTACATAACCCTAAAAAAAATAAATAATTCTGGGTTAAAACTCAGGTGCTTTTTGTATTTTTGTCCATCATTTCTGTCAGGAATTATGTCAGGAATGATGACACTGCACTCAACAAAATGCTCATCCTCCAATAGTGATGTTGCCTTGTTCAAATATCTCAGCAATTAACTTAATAAGCTTGATTATTACCGACAGCAATCACGGCCGAAACTATAAAGAATAACATTGAAGTTGTATGAAACTAGAGTTTGTTTTTAAAGTTGCAAACCCAGGTTTGTTTGTAGAAAATCTCATTTCAATGGTGCAGCCTCATTTGCATAATTCTCTTTTGTGCGAGCAAAAATGATCCTGGTCTCGCCATCAGAGCTTCTCCCACACACTAACCCATTCAGCTCCTTTTATTAACAACTGTGTTTTGTTTTGTTTTTTTCTTTTTTTGTTTTTTTGCTCTGTTGCATGCTTCCAGTTTAATATGCAGGTATGGTATTGTTATTATTCCTGTGATTTCCCAGAGAATCCGGCGTGTCCCGCCTCTTAGTTGTCAACAAGGGGCCCATTTTCCCCGAGCTAATCATAGTCATTGTATCAAAGCTGTGAAGTGATTAGATTTGGCGTCTTGTAAAAATGTGCCTGTGTACAGATGTTTAACAGCCAAACAGGCTGACAAGTGAAGAACACAAATAGCTGTAACTGCGTTTTGTGCTTTTAAAGGGTCAAAGGATCACATCCAGAATATTCATCCCTATATAAAAGCAATAAAAGGGTTTACAGCCCAGGGCTTCATGGGAAATACATCTGTCTGTGTGGAAGATGAAGTTTGGATTTTTCTTTTCCCACTTTCATTAAGCCTGTGCTGTTTTTCAGCTGTGCGGAGCAGTTTGCACGTCAACAGCCTTAATCTGTTTCCAGATAATAAAATGAAGCATCCTCTCTACTTGTTGACATTTGCAGCTAAAACACACAGCGCGCCGCGAGTGACTTTCAGCTAATTTCTCATCGTGGGCAGTGGTTAGCCAGTTAGCCACACATTGTTGCAACACAACACAGAAAAAGAATCTAGAGCAAGGTTTTCCACATAAAAGCAGCACTGTGGCAGCTGAGTTTAACAAGGCGAAGGTGCAGGCTTTGCATTTTATTCCCCAGACGTGAGTCAGTGGTGTTTGATGTTTTGACTCACGGATTGTTTCAGCTGCAAATGTCGTACTGTGAAAATACACCAAAGATCCTCCGAAAATGTGACACTTAAAAAAGACAAAATTACGTTTCAAATGTATGATTAAGTGTCTTGAACACTTGAGGATTGGAGGTTTCATTTTAATATTTATGAGTTAGCTTCTGGGAGGTTTTACCCCCCCCCCCAAAAGAAAAGAAAAAAGATATGTAACGTTTTGACAGGCTGCTCTCTCGTCACCTCCTTTTATAGATAGTCTTACGTCTGAATTGTGTGTGTGAAGACTTTTTAAAACCTTCAGTCTTCCTTGTTATCCCTTACGTGTGTTTGATTTATTTGGATTGCTCTATTTTTATCGTCCTTGTTGAATGTCTCCTCCAGAACCTCCTTGCTTTCTATTTTTATTTATTTATTTACACCACTGTTGTTGCTGTTGTTTTTGTTGTTGTTGTCATCATCCTTTTTTCCTTTCATCATCATCTTACTTCCTGTTTTTGTTTTTGCCCACATGGTGTCACCCCTCTCCTCTCCACTCCCGTTCCCCTCACCCACCCACCTACCCACCCACCTCTCTCTCTCTCCTGTCTACCATCCATCACCGTCTCCCAGAGACATAGTCAAACTGGTGGAGGTGTCAAACGATGGCGGGCCCCTGGGAATCCACGTGGTGCCTTTCAGTGGCAGGGACCGCAGGTAAAAATATCCGGAGCAGAGCCACGGTGCTGCTCAGGCAGGCTGGAAGAGAGTGAAGGAGAGGAACAGGCAGACACAGTGTCCACAGGGATTTAATACATCAACAAAAGGACATGAAGGGTTTTAAAAAAGAGCTGAAACACTGTTCCGATTAAAATTAGATACTTTTTGTGCTTAGATTTGCATAGACCAGGGTTAGTAGCACAAAATGGAAAAGATCATTATAGAAATAAAGGTTTTGTTTTAACTACATGCAATTTATTGTTAACAATCCCTGTTATCATTTTCCCTACTTAGTCCATGTACAGTTCTGCACTTAAGCTAACTGTGTTTAATTGGAGAGAGAGCAGTTTTGCCAATATAGTCATGACTTTTTTTTTTTTTTTTTCTTTTTCACCTTTAGATTTAGTTGGTTTTGTTCACTGGAGCGCAAAAGTACTACACACCTTACAGCTTTTAGACTTTTAAAATGAAGAAAATTGGCTACTTACGCCATTTAGTTGATGACCTGTCAGCCTTATTGTAGACTCGTAAAAATAAATTCACTTTTGTTGTTAATTCGGTTGCTGAAATGTCCTTAAATATGGTAATTTGGGCTTTTTGAGATCTGAAAAAACCCCAGAGAGAAGTGTGCTGCATCACATGACACACACACACACACACACACACACACACACAAATGCATAGCGGACATTCCGCCTTGGTGGTGCCCATGTGTAATCACTTCATCACACACACACAAACAGTCAGACACACACAGGTTTGCATATCATCATGAAGCCATTTGCCAGTTTACAGTGATCAATCACGCTTGTTTAGGGTTTGCAGGCGACCGTCATAATTCTCTGTGGCTGCTGTCACATCAGCTTTACGTGATTCAATTGAAACACAGAGCAGGGCACACAACACACACACACACACACACACACACACACACACATACCTACAACAACCCAATTCAGAAGCACACATACGCAGCTGGAACAAAGCTGTGAAGGAATTAGAAGAATTTCACATCTGGTTCAAATACACCCAGAGAGGCAGTTTTTGGAGGTTGTGAAGTTCAGTATAGTTGAATGTGCAACGCTCATTTTCTTGTTTTAAGCAGTATAGAGCAGCTTTAGATCTTAGGTCTAGGCGCAGAGCCGACTGCAGCCCCACAAACGTCCAAACTTTCTTTATGTACGACTCTGCCCCGGGACTCACAAATATGATCAGCGACTACAAAACTGACTGTCGCGCTTTATTGAAAATCGAGATCATATTGCTGTTCTCACTGCCAGACTTAATCAACCTAAAAGCACATTTATAATGCACTTTTCTTTTATTGGGGAAATGTCAGGGTGGGCGTTATCCCAAGATTAAGATGCCCGGCTTTCATCAGAGAAATAGCCCCTCCGCAGCAAATCGCATTGTGTTCTCACTCAAATTCAATCAGTGGAATTGTCTGAACTTTCTCAACTCCTGAACTTTTCTGCCCTCTCTGTAATCACATTCCCATTCATACTGCATTATAACCCGCAGGCTAGGGTAGAGTACTAAACCCTAAAATCAAGCCAATTTACCTAGGCGACGCTCGCTCGCGCTACCTCGATCCACAACAGACACAGACTGTGTGTCGAAGAAGACTCGATTAGGTTTATGTCGCTTTTCCTACCTGCGGTCGATTTTCTTCCTCAGACTTGGGGTCCATAATCCGCAAAGCGCCCTTTCAGGTGAAGTTAGCCTCTTGCCGCGGCTGTGCGGGGAGGCATAAGCCGGTTTGCCACGCCGGATTACAGGCCGACAACCGTCGCAGCTCAACACAGTTGAAGAGCTACAGTGCGATAGACCAGCCTCTCTCCAACCCACCTGCTATAAATATTAAATGGTGCTTCTTTTTTTTCCCCCCCTGTCGCTCGCTGAAAGCACTTTGTTTATTCTTTGCTTAGAAAAGAATGAGAAGACCTAGAGGTTAGAAAATTAACACCTGTAAAGCTCCAACCCTGGCAGAACTACAGTGGAGTTTTTGAATGTGTTGATTGCCTTTGAATAGATGCCACCCCCACACAGCCCCTTAAGCACCCTGATGTGATGTGACTGCTTTCTCTCATAAGCCGTGCACTGGTACATTGATGATGCAAATGACAGGACCACACTGTACACTCTCTTCAAGCACCATGTGATGCCACAGAGGCAGCAATTAGGCCTAGACTGAAAATGCGTCAAAACCCAGAGAACCTCAGGGCATTAGCGGCAAATAGAAATATTTAACAGCCCCTTGAGATGACAAAGACACTTCAGGTGAATTCTACAATCCCTCAGGTATTCGACAGGTGAATCACTAGGCACAGGCAGGTATATAAGAAGATTATTCTCTTTACACAGTACACAAAGTCTTTATGGCAGAGATACTCTGAGTGTAAGTGTGTTCAAAGAAAGTCACAGTGATAATAAAGTGTATTCTCCACAGAAAAGCAGACATATTGAAGCCATGGACGTCACCTTGCATCATGTTGACACGAACCTTTGAACACTTTCAGGACTCTTGGCTTGTTGGTCAAGCGTCTGGAGAGGGGCGGGAAGGCCGAGCAGCAAGGCCTCTTCCAGGAGAACGACTGTATCGTCCGTATCAATAACGGAGACCTGCGAAACATCCGCTTTGAACAGTAAGACAGCGGCTCTGAGCCACTGCTGAGCTCCCCCGGCGGTCCCCGGACTTCCTGTGTGATTGGCTTTGATTGGGACCCTTGCTTCCTCCCTATCCTTATACCTACAGTTTTAAACCCTTCCCCCTTTGCTGTTATCCTCTCTCTCTCTCCCTCCGTGCCTCCTCTCTGCACTCCTGCCAGTGCACAGGCTCCTCTGATGCCTGTCACTGTGCTGAGCTAACCTCCCTCTTTAACTCCTGTAGGTTGTACCCTTCATCGCTGAGGCAGCCTCTGCTGTATTCCTCTGTGTTTCAGTAACGGCTCCACTGGACTACCGTTGTAACACCTTTCTCTGTCCCTCCGCTGTGAGGAATGGGAATACGGCTCCCCGACATTCACAGCCTCTGCTTTTCAGCGCTGTTCATGTCTCATGCTTTCATTCCCCTGCCTAACCGAACGCGCCCGCTAACTCCCCTCCCTCTTTTCTAGCTCCTGTGTGATGCATGCGTGCCTTGGTGCTGTACCTATAATGTGACTGTGCAGTGATGCATACATGTGTTTGATCTGTTTTCTTCTACCTGCATAAATGTTTATCAAATATGTTTTGTATGTTTTCACCTGCAGAGGTGCAATTCATGGGTCATATGCGGTATGTAAGATAACTATCATGCAAAGTACTTCCTCAGAAATATTAAAGGGGTCAGTTCACACAAATTACAAAACAAATAAGCAATCATGACATTATTCTTTTCAATGGAACAAATAGAGAATAAATAAATAAGAAACCAAAACAAAATAATAAATCATTCAGTTTCACCAGTCGGTGCTCAGGCCCTAAAAAGGAAAAATCTTTTTACCAGGCTTCTACTTCGATAAACCTTTCCCATTTTTCTAAATGATTTTTTTTTTTTTTATTTTGTAATATATCCTTTCAGAATAGTGTGACGTTCAAAAACATTCTGAATTGATTGATATCTAAGGAATCCACATAAGCAGCTTTGAAAATAAATCCTCTCCCCAAACAAAATAATCATATTAATAACTATTTTTTTTTTGTGACGTCACCGAATACAGCTTCATTGACATGACAGCACCAGAAAAGATGTACTGCTGACTCTGTAAAACGGAAACTCAGCGACACCCCAAGTTTCAACATCATGACATCATTTACCTCTTGTCGTATTGGTAGATAATTGTTTTTTGTTGTTTTATTTTGTTGAAGCTTATGCTGCCACCCCAATACAATGGAGGTTAATGGAGTTTTGGTTCGGTTGGAATATCACTCTCGTCCCAATGCTCTGCACAGTACAAAGAACAAGCTGTCAACAGTTTTCAAAGAGACTTTCTCTTTTGATTGAAATAGTCGTAATGATCCATTGTTCTGGGGTGGAGGCAGAAATCAAGGTACACAACAGGGAATTAAACCAAAGATGGTACAAGGGATACATGAGAAATGACTGTATATAGTTTGGCCTGTAATCCCAGGCACATTACAGTGTCCCTGCCAGCCACGCCATGAGAGCCATTAGTCAAGTAATGGATGGGAATAAGGCTTCCACACTTCGTGTTGTTACAAGTGCACCAACAGTTGCTCTGGCTATTTAACGGTATTTTTATAAGGGAACAGATTACATCTCGTCTGCTACTCGACCCGGCCTCAAATCGTAAAAGATGGCGAGACAAGACCGTCCTCTCCCCCCCCCCGCCAGTGTCCGTTCAGCTGTCGGGGGGCGGGGGGCGGCGAGGGAAGAGCCATACCACCGTCTGCTTTATTGAAACAGGTGGTGCTAACAAGGCTCCGCTGTTACAGGGTGCTGACAGCCAACATAAGTTTCCATTCACACTTACTGTACATGAGCCCGCACCGCGGGGGGGGGGGGGTTAAAAGAGGATTTTCTGCAAAATATCCATGGGATAGAGGTCTCCTTCATCAAACGAGGGGATTATGTGATGGAGCTGTCGGGGAGGGTTCAGTCTTTTTAGAGCCGCTCACGCTGGCAATAAGTATTAATTAACATGTCAGAATGTTCAGGTGGGCGAAGATGGATTTTATATATATATATATAAATATAGGATGAAGGGGGTGGAGTGCTTCACTAGACAAGTATGAATGCATATAATTGTTAACAATGGCTCAGGAAGATATTTAGGGCTGTAATCAGTCACTTATTTGACTCTCTCTCTCTTTCTATCCTCACGCCTTTCCTGATCTCTCTGTCCTGCCACTTCCTTCCCCAGAGCCCAGAACATGTTCCGTCAGGCCATGCGCTCTCCGGTCATCATGTTTCACGTGGTGCCGTCGTCCATGAAGGCCCACTACGAGCAGCTGTCCCACGCCGAGAGGAACCCGGCGTACGCCTCGGGTCGTTTCAGCCCCGACTCCCTGACCGGCAGCACCGTCTCCGGCATGGACCACACCCCGCAGAGGATGTCCCGACACGGCTCCCAGTCGCACCCACACTCCCATCCGCACCCTCACTCCCACGCTCACCCAGACCCGACAGAAGGCTACCCTCCTCTGACTCACCCGGCAGTCTCTGCGGCCAAGCCTCCGACGGGGCACACGCACTCACCTCAGAGGGGGCTGAACTCCACCCCAACGGGAGGATATACCAAAAAAGTCGGGAGGAGGCTCAACATCCAGCTAAAGAAAGGTGAAGTGCAAGAAAATGCACAGAAGTGGAGATCATGTAAACTTTGTGTGTCTCACTTAAAAGATGCAGATGCAAGAGTTCATGCCACTGTAACACAGTCACAGATTTTTTGTAATGGAGTGCATGATGCAGTGTGGATCACCTGAGCTATTCCGACGAGGAATTTGGGAAACATAGTGATGTTAAGACACCACTCTTTATGTAGAAGGCTGGGGAGATCCCGCTGCTTGCGATGCACTTGCCTGTCAGCCTTTCTCTGTCTGATTGGAGCCATAACAGAACTTTTCCCACAGTCTTCTGACTGTGTTGTTATTTTGGGGAATAAAAACAGCCATATCAGTCCCTTTCTTGATGTATTACATCATTTTGTTTTTGAAGCATGGTGCTGATTTTTTCCAGAGGGTCTGTGAATGTCTCACATCGTGCTTTGAATTCCTCTGGCTTTCAAAAATAAGAGGGAATCTTTGTGTTTTCCCTCGACTTTGTATTCTAACCGAATAAACAAGCAATTTCCCCATTCGTGGCACATCAAAAAACAAAGTGTAGGAACAGTTCGCTGAGAAATGGTGCAAACACAGAGGAATGCAAAATCTGAAAGATGATGTAATAAGCTTAAAAACCTCCAGAGTTTACTGTATTGATGTGAGCAGCCGACAGTGGACTGTACAGAATGTGGGAGGTGGAAGCACAGAATGAAAGGCGACTATGGGAATAAAAGTTTGGGGGAGATCTCCTCGGCATAGTCTTTGACTGACAGCTGGCACAGGTGGTGCAAACCTATGCCAACAGGATACCAGGTGTCGGTGCCAGGTCTCAGGGCCAGGGAGCTTGTTGCTAAGCAGCCGCTGGTCCCTGTGTGCTGTCAAATGCCACAGCAAAGAGTCTGACAGGGCTGCACCATATGCCCGTTGAAGTTTTCACCCAGAATCTGCTCCCTCTCTGGGCTGGAATCGAGCCAGAACATAAAACATAAGAACTCCCAGCTGCTTGTTGCATATTCCGCCCTGGCTGGTCGCTATTTCCACTTGTTCCTCGACCATAGTCCTCCTCCTCTCACTCTCGCCTCCCTGCCTTGTCATAATACCTCGAAAAACACAGTGTTCTGTGCATGACTTGCCAGGAGGATCTGTTATGTTCTCACTCAAAGATGTTATCTTTTCCTCATTCCACCTTTTTGTTTGCTGTTGTCGGAGCAGACACTTGCGGGGATTAACAGCGATTCCCGAGAGGCCATTTGGCTCATCTGTTTTGTTTTGAGTACCGACTTAAGCCCACAGCTTTGAGCGCAGATTAAACTCCCGCATTGTTTATGTGCTTGAATCAGACACCGGTCTGCTCGCAAATCCCGTGGAGTATCAAAATCAATCAAAGAATCCCATTCTGCACAGGAAATTGCTTAGGTATGTCTTAATCAAGCTAATGGGAGTTTTAAAGATCCTCCTCCCTGTTTAAAGCCAGGAACACCACAGGCATTTACCGGTGAGTATAATACCGCACCTCGTCTGCCTGTGGGAAGTTGATTGGCTCATCAATGTAGGGGATTAGGGTAGAGGATGTGAAACAGAATAGCTAAGTGTTCTGCTTTTTCTTTGCATCAGCTCAGTCAGACAGGCTTCAGGATTAGGCCCCAGTACTCTGATACAGCACAGATGCTCATTATTGTTCTTATTTTGACTTTGTTTTACAGCCTTACGCGCAGTGTCATCTGGAACGGTCTCTTTAAAGAGCTCCTCTGAACAATATACTTGTGGTGACTTGATCAGAGCTGCAGGATTGACCAGATGTAATGCTTGTGGAGGAGGAGGGATGGAGGGAGGGAGGGCGGTGGGGGCTTAAGTGTGTTGATCATTTGCATGCTGACAGAGATGGACATGCTGGAAGAAAAAACCCCTGCGTAACCCGAGAGAGTGCAGGTTGTTTTTCAGATTCTGGCTTCAATTAAATATCAGGCGAAAATATTAAAAGTCTGAAGCTCCTTCCTGGCAGCATGTAATTGCATGTACTCATTACACAGTCCAACATCTTACTTTGAAAGCATTAAGCTGCCTTGCCTTACAATATATCTTACTTTAATTATTCACTATAAACCCACTTGAGCTCTCCGCTGACAGGATGCACAATTTCTCTTCATGTCCTGTATGTTTGTGGACGAATAGAAACTTGTTTGTTTGTCTGTCCCGGTTGTTGATGACTGTTGAGAAACAGTTTTCCAAAGAGTTCATGATAATACAGTCTCAAGAGGCTGCAGGAAAAGGTTGCAAACTGAATTACGTAAACATAGATGGTTAGTAAGCACAGACAGAACAGCAACATCCAAAGATACGTATGATGTAACTGCCGGGTCGCAGTAGAAAGTAGAGAGAGAATCATCAGCAGGTTGTATGTCATTGATGATCCCTACTGTCAAAACAGTTTGCACTCGGTCAGTTTGCACCAGTTCAACCTTGGTGAACTGAAAGCGCAAGGGACTGCACAAATGTATTCCACCTTCACGAAGGAATCCACTGATGCACTGAGCTGATTCCATTTAATTGAAATGCTTTTGGTCCAAAATGTCATTGTTTTCAATGCTGGAACGACAGTGAGGTGTTGATTAGGAAATCAACTTACATTTCCCCTGGGGCTTTGCACATTTATTTATTTTCCTGAGGCTGTTTGTCAACTCTTCAGTCCTGATCAAAATGTCTCTCTTACCTCTGTGATTGCATACACTTACATCAAGCCTTGAGACATGCCAGCTGAATATGAACTTATTTGCAGTAGCTTGAGCTACAGTGTTGTAGAGGGAATAGAGGAGCTTATGCTTTTGCCTCAAGATGAAACCAGATTTCATCATAAGAACGTTCTCTCCCTCTCCTCTCTCCTCGCCCCAAAGGTCCCGAGGGACTCGGCTTCAGTATTACATCACGGGACGTTCCCATCGGGGGCTCGGCACCCATCTACGTAAAGAACATACTGCCAAGGGGAGCTGCCATCCAAGATGGCCGCCTGAAGGCAGGAGACAGGTTGCTGGAGGTGAGAAAAATGTGAAAGTGATGTAATACTTACACACAGCAGCTTCTGTTGGTATGGTTGGTATGGTAATAAATGTAATAATCTAGTGTTGTTACGGTTGTTGCATTGTGTTTTCTAGACTATAGACCTCTAGGTAGTAGTAGCAGTTCTATCTCAAGATTAGCGGAAGCATGTCTTGCATAATTAAGATCTCAGAGACACTTAATCCATTTGAAAATACCTGCGTCTGTTGAATTTAAAGTGGAACTAATTAATTTCAGGTGACTGTTTTAGATGGAGATTCAGCGTCCTGGAAGGAAATCAAAGAACATGTTTTCATACTTTATCTTCTGCTCCAAGAACAGAACAGGCTTTTGAAGTTGCGTCATCCTACATTTCAAACAATTTGCATAAAGGATTATTCCGTGCAACACTGAATATACAGTGTTATTCCACAAAACTTTGAATCCTTCGATCCACATGTTTATTTGATCCCTGTATTTAGCAAGTGACAGAAACGTCAATGTTTGCTACTTTGCAATAAGCAGGAAAAAGAAATCAGATTCTTTTTACCTTTGTGTCCTGTACAGGTGAATGGAGTGGACCTGAATGGGCGGACCCAGGAGGAGGTGGTCTCTCTGCTCAGGGCCACACCCATGGGCGGGGCTGTAGGGCTGCTGGTCCTACGCCAGGAAGACACTTTCCTCCCTCGAGAAGTGGTACGTTCTTCACTCCCACAGAACATCCCTTCAACTCTCCATCTCTGTCAGCATGAGACGTTTCACATCATGACATACATACAGCAACCCCCCTCCCCCCTGTGCATGGATGAGAATAGATTACAGGTGTGTGCTCACGCATACGTGCGAGAGTGTGTCTGTGCTTGCTGTCATGAGTGCCGTTAATCCGCCACAGTGAGTTGCTGTGTTGTCTTCTCATTTCCCTGCTAACACAACACGCTAGCCGAGCATGCAGACTGATTGTCCCGCGCCGTAGCTGCACTCTTCTCTGTCATCAAGCTGTGGCTAGCGTCAGAGGAAACCTGTAGAGCTCCATCTCGCCTCTTTATCTCCTTTACCCTCTCATTTGGACTCCGTCTCTTTTGCTCTTTATCTGTCACCCTTTCATCCTCATTCACCAGCTCCCTCACTTCCTCTAGCTTTGTTAGGTAACCTCCTCTGTCTCCGTACTTCCACCTCCCTCTCGCTGTGTGTTTCTGCCTCCTAGCCTGACTTGCCCGATTGATGGTTGTGGGGATGAACAGAAAAGACGCAGGGCAGGTAGTAGGCGGGGAGTGAAAAACACACTCGCCTTGAATATCAATCAGGCAGCATCCTTACATATGACTCTGTGGAAACAGACACACAAATCTTTGTGTGCTGTTTTTGGATGCCGCTGCTGTCACTCAGTGTGGGAAGATGCCACTCACAGCTTGTAACTTAAATGATTCATGCAAACCGGTGCTAATTTAGTTGGTGCGTTCGTTACAACAGTTTGCTTTCCTCAAGGTCGTGTTTTAACATGATGCCAGATGTTATACTCCAGCTACCTGAGTTGTTTTATTAAGAAGTGAACTCATAATGGCTGAAATGAAAACAAGGCAACAGAATGTTGAGGCTTAAGTGCTTTTTTTTTCCTTTTTTTTTTCTTCAATGGAACAGTGGAAGCTGTTGGCGAGCTTCAAATCACACTAGTGTTTACTCCACGGTGACGGTCAATGATTCTCTGCTATCTCTCCAGCTCCACTCGCTGGCTTTAACACACACTTTATCGAGTACTAACGTGAGTTATAGCGCCAAACAGCCTTAAATCCCTTCCCCCCTCCGTTGTCATAAAAATGGTTTCTCCCAGCACCCTCTGCAGCCACCGGGGCCATTAGAGGCACAAGCAGACATTCACTGGCAAGCGGTGTCAATCAAATGGCTGATTGGTGACAATTATCACAGCGAGGGTATGCAGACGAGGCTATTGGCTGCCTGTCGCCACGGGTGAAGTTGGATGAGAGGAAGTGCCACACTGGTCGATACTCATCTTTAGATTAGAGCGCTGCTCTGAGTCCAGCTGACTCTGCGTAGTTTGGTAGTTAGATGATGGTGGGGTTCATTTGATGTGTGGTTATCAGCTGCAGAGGGTGGAGCGGGTGATGTGAGAAAAGGGCTGCGATGGGACTCGAGGGAGATGAGCTCCACTGCACAGAATGAGCAGCTTCAGTCTTTAATGTGAAGTTGTGAGCGAGGCTAAGCTGGGGCTTCAGAGAGAGAGAGAGGAACAGGCTAAAGAGCATGTCAGTTAGCACACATCATATATCAGTAAAAACACAAACTACTCGATTAAATTGAGCTGAAACAAAACAGAACTGCAAGGGGAAATGGCACATAAGAATAAATCAAAACTGGCAGTTACTGTGCTTTAAATATTAAACCTAATGCAGTCTAATGAACAAATAAAGTCAGCAGCTGTTGGGTTATTTCTACAGGTTCCACATACTTTATGTTTACGATCTTTTAGCTAAGTTGGACATATTTTATCGCCCATCAGTCTAAGAAATAACATGATAATAGAGCAGTCTAACAAAAGACTCAGAACTGCAGTGTAAATTGTTATTGTTATGCTAATGTGCTATTGTTAATGCACTGCACATTAATGCACATGTATGCACATTAAATTACTGTTGCCATAATCCATCCAGTGATTACGTTTCCCACAGAATTCATTTGCCGTTGCAGTTAACTTGTATATAGATGTAATTCATACACAAAGAGAGGGGGCTGGAGTGAGGCAGTAAAGGACAAAACAGTGCAGATTCTAAGCTTAGATTCATTTAAAGCTTTACTCTCCCAACACAAATGCAAAACTTATTTCAGTAGCATTATTTCCAACCCTGATCTTAGCAGACTGAATATAGCCTGAGATGCAAAACTTAGGGCAGGTGTTGAAATTTCAGTGCTTACCAAATAGAATCAGGTTGAATAGGAGCTGGAAAGACATTCGGCGTGCAGTTTATTTATCAGTGAATGTTGCACAGATCGGACTGTGCAAATTCTTTTTGCAAAACCCATCCACTAAGCACAGCTCGCCCTTCATAAAGCTCACCGCCGTGAGCTCACCTGGATCACTGTGACTGACTGCCCCACACCTTCGAAGATTGTGACATTTCGTCCTTTCAGATGATAACGTTTTTTCTGACCCACAAGTTATATTTAAAGTCCGAGTGCACACTACACAGCAATACCCGTCCATCTGTCTGCTGAGATTGATCATTTCCATGTCCTGCATGTCTGTTTATTCATCACGCTGCTTCCATTTATCCATAAGTTCAACCCACACCAGTATCTTCTGTGCTCAGATTTTTCACTGTTCCTGTCAATACATGTTTTTACTTGATTACTTTTGGTTCTTCTCCCCCCCCCCCACCCTCCCTCCCTCCCTCCATCCTCTAGAACGCTGAGCCCCAGGTGCAATGCCCCAGAGATTCGGTAAGACTCCACCCCAACACAAGCCTGCAATTAAACCCACTTCCCAAAGCCTTGCTCCTCCTCCTTAACAGCTCCTACTCCTTCATTTAGCCTGAACTCCCCTTTGCATGGATGTTATTAATCGCTCTTTAAAAAAAAATAAAAAGACTGTTATCACCCAGCTGGGATAAAAAAAAACAACAACAACAAAAAAAAACAGCAAAAAAACAATAGCTTATGCATGCATTGACTACATTCCACCAGTAAACCAGCTGGTTAATCAAAGTGCAAGTCACCAGTCGTGCATATAAATGTTAGCCAGAAACACTCATTTTAATCTCCATCCAGAGTTGCTCTAACAAATCACAATTTCATGGTTCATCAGTATGGGCTGCTCAGACTTGTGCTGCAGAATAATTTGCTCCATCACTCCCCTCAGAGCTGTATTTGTCAGCGAAGGTGGAAACACACGGGGGTTAGCTTTATTTGTCGGCTGTGGATAAGGTTGTCAGTCTGGCCTTCTTGCTTGCAGACTCACTCTGATAGGTGAGGTGAATAACAAACAGGCTGTTTAGTTTGTTTCACTTCATTGGGTGGGGGTGGGGGGAATGCAGACAGAGCTGGCTGCGCGTGTCTCAGTGCTAAACGTGCACAGAGACTTCGCCAGCTTCGACGCCATCTGTAACGGGGAGGGCACTTGACATATATAGCCTCATATATCATTTCCATAAATACCCATACACAGAATGCAGCAAATAAACTTTCTTAATCTTGGAGTGGTTCCCTACAGTGGCAGCAGGTGTAGTTTAAGTGTGAGAATGTACCTTCACTGTGAAGAGTCAGCCCTCGGCAGGATGCGCAGGATCTCCCACTGGTACAGCACAGTCTCGCACACGACCCCGAGAAGGTTCCGCCGCCACAGCAGCTGTTAAAAGCTCATCTTGTCTTATACTGCTGATATTTATAAAAAACCATTCACACACCAAACTTGAGTTCTCTTCACATCTGGCTTCACCTTCAGGTCACATCTGGCCCAGCGCAGGTAATTGGTTACGTTTTGCGTGGCACATTAGAAGTGTAATTGGCCATTTAATTTGATTGGCGGTCGTACCTGCCAGCTGTGTGGATGATGCTCGTCGTGAAGGAACGTTCTGGCGGTACGTTGATGGTTATTGTCACTGCAGCTGGCACATCTCACACGCATACACACAGACACACACACACACACACACACACACACACACACACAGGTTCAGACACGGTGGCGCGTATCATTCCATCAGCATAAAAATAAGTAGAGAGAGAGACAGCAGGGATTTGTTTTTCTCTCAATAACTTTTGCCTTTTCAGTGAGAGCGAGCAGCACTGTGGTGAATGTTAACATTATTAGTTGGCTCAGTGTAAGCCACCCTTGGCAGCGTTGTGCTTTGGCGTTCTGATGTGCAGTAGCAGTGAGAGATAACGGAGTGTTTAATGGTTTAAAGGACTTCATTGCTTTAGTGATGTGTTTTACCTGCATTTGTTTATTTTCTCAGACATAGAATGGAAATGTAAAACAAGCTAATTGCTGTTTCAGAGTCACTCGTGTGTTAGGTTGCATCATGCTTTGACAGAGTTGCATGGGAACTGATCATTTATTGCCTAGTGCACCTTTCAGGACACAGGGAAGTAAAAGAAAGTGCTTTCTCCTATTTTGGACGTCCACCTCCCTCAAAATCAATGCGACCGCAGGGACGGTGAGCCAGATAGCTAGATTGAGGAAATGCACCATGGTCAAGCTGTCTCCCCCCCTTTTTTTTTTTTTTTTGTCTCCTCTCACCTCCCTCCTTTCCTGCCCTTCTAACTTCCAAACCTCGAGATGAGCCGCTCCTCTCCTCACCCTTTCCCGGAACATCAACCACCATAATGGATTCAATGCCTTTCAGATGTTATCTGTTGTCAGGCGCCTCATTTTAAACATCTCGCCGCCAACAACAATAACAACAGCAGCAGCAGCACCAGCAACACAGGCACCATGTTGGCATAGAGCTTTAGATGCAGGGTGTGCGTCGGGCAGAACACGGCGGCTTTTAATGGACGAGCATCCGTTTTCACGTAATAGATAGATTTCCATTAGATGAAGAGAGAATTGGATGTTGAGAGGAAGGCCTGAATGATATCAGAGGAGAAAACCCAGCTTTATTCACATAACATCACTCAAATACATCCTCACATTTCGATAAATTAGTTAATGTTCATTTGTTGATCAAACTTCTTTCAGATTAACCAAGTAACCATTTCATCTGTTCTAAGGTTGTCAGACATTCAGTGAAGTAGAATCTCCTGCCAGAGAGAAATGTTGAAGTAATGCTGATTCATGACAACTTGCACGGTAACAGAATGCAAAGATAAACGGGTAAAAACAAGATGACACACTGTAAACAGACTGTGTTCATGCCACTTATCGTATTGATTCTAGACTCTATTGTATCTCTGTAGTTGAAGCTGGTGTTAATGATGGGAGTTGAAAGAAGAAAATAGGTTTCAGTTGAGGTCACATGCTTCGGGCTTCGTATGGCTTAATGGAAATCTGTTGATTTTTATTTCCATTATCATTTTACAACTTCTCAACTCAACTGTGCAGAGATGCAAAATAGAAGTGCAATTATAAAAAAATATATATATATATATATATATATATGTATAATATGTATGCAGCTTTAGTCCGCAGGTTTTGCCGGCACTCCAGCTGGGGGTTTTTGAGGTTGGCATGGCATGACTCATCCTGAGAGAGAGAGAGAGAGAAAGCTGTGTTGAGGGTTACGCGGCAGACAAAATGCAACAACTGAAGTGGAAAAAGCACTCACTTCTTGAAATCGCTCCAATGACCCAAAAATCACCCACGTTTTTACAGCAGCCCACTAGAGGCTGTCATTAGTTGGGTGACACTCTGGATTGTTGTGTTCGGCTTTCAAGCATGTGGGTGGCTAATACTTTCACTCACTCCAATTTTTTTTTGGTGCAGCAAAGCTCATTTCTGCTTGATTCATTATAAAGTCAGCTCATGTTCAGGTGCATTTGTGTTTCTTTAACCCATCAGCCATGACTTTTACACCCCTTGACTCCTCATGTTTGAACATTTGGCCACCTCACTCTATTTTTTTGGCTCAGATGTCCCTCATCACATCCCTGTATTGACTTCTTGTCAGTAGGTGGTCTCTATCTAAGGGGCTCTTGTGTCTAACTTGTTGACTCTTGACTGCTCCCTTCAGCATCCAAGGCAGCCCGTGATAGCCGGGAAACCCCATTGGCTGATTGAGGTAACTGCTGCATGTCGTCACCAGCTTGGGTCATTATGCTGTGTAGGGAAAAAGGCATCAGAGGCAAATGAGATACTTTGGGTGGCTGCACAAATAGACTGGGAATCATTTAAGCAATTCATTGCTTTGCCAATGGTCTGTAAAAACAAAACACTTTGGTGGGTTTTCTCTGTCTCTTTCTTCACTGCTCTCGCCTGTTCAATTTTCTTTTCTCCTGTTTCTGTCTTTATTACTACTCCATCTCTTTATTTCACTCCATTCTTCCTCTCCTCCCCTCTCTTTTCTCTCACACACACACACACACACACTTAAGACACACTTAAAGACGCAAATCCTCTTCCCCGCACCTGGCTTCTACAATAGAGCGCTGATCAAAGGCATCCGTCTTTACATGCCTGCCCTGATAGTTCTATAATGGACCCATAACGTGAACATTCGGCTCCATTGTTTACGCCATTAGTCACACAGGCTTATGGAAAATTACTGCAATGCTATATTGAAAAGCCATCAGCGGCAGCAGCAGCATTGCTGCAGCAACGCCGTGCCAAGATGCTATCTATCACATGTGCATGTTTCCCCTTCTCTCAGCACACAAAGTTGTTATGAGGCAGCAATCTGTTCGCACGTCGTCGCACCGTGACGAGGGTTTTCTTCATGCCATGATGTAGCATTAGAGCATAGCAGAACATGTGTTGACTGTGAATGACGCAGCATAAATATTAGATCAGTATTGTATGAAAGTATTTTAAGGTGTATGTCTGAAATAGGTCTTTCCTGTAGGTGTGGTGGCGTTCTGTAGGAAAGTATGGTCAGTACATGGCGTGTTTGGACAATACATGACATCATAGCCACTGAGTTAATACAGTACAACTTAAATTTGCAGCCCAGGATCATACAACATGGTCAGCAACACAATATTGTCAGTGCATTACACATCTTCGCCTTTGTATGCACACTGCACATTTTGCCACTGCATACCACACCATGACTGATGAAGCAGTATAATGTAGGGTAATAATAAATCAATGCATTTGCATAGTTGTCACATAGTAAATCTTTCTGTATGCTGCATTTCATTTAAACATATGTGGTGGCAGTAGTCAAGGTTAAGACAAATGTATATTAACTGTTTTCATCCTGAACATCCATGGCAGCAGCTGCCTTCAGATCATTCTAACTCTAGTTAGTGAATTAATCTGGTTGGAATGAAAATCTGTTGATTGCTTCGACTCAATGGACAATGATTTAAAATCTACCCCAGGATCATCTGGCCCTTTAAATCATTATACATGGTTTACTGTTATTTTAATGCAAAAAAAAGCAGTACTGACTAGAGTTATAATTAAAACATGAGTATATAAATCAAGTTCAATAAAAGATCCATAATGATATCCATTCTCGTGCTGTGTTAAAAACAAGTGGCTGGTGATTAGTGCTGTCTGATAGCCCATCAGACGCAGCATCAACGACCAGCCTCTTCATCTAAACTGTAACGAGTGTGAGTGTAGGTATCCTTTTTACACGTCTGCAGTTGAATTCAGCAGACAGAGGCACTTTTCCAGTCCTCTACGAAAGAGTTGTTATAATTTACTTGCACTGGAATATTTAGTATTTTTGTGTTTATGCGTTTCTACACACCACATTTCAGATGGCAGTATTGTACTTTTTACTCCACAATATTCATCTAACAGCTGCTATTACTAGTTTCTTTGCAGATTAATGTTTACATATGAAACCTGTTATAATGCAATAAAATATGACTGAACAATCCAACACTGAAGTAGTTCTTAGAATCTGCCACCTTCACCATTTCCGTCATTAAAATGCTGCTGGAATATAGCAGAATTAAAGTAATGTATGCTTTGGGTGCATTAGAGCATAGAGTTTTTAACACAACAGGGAGTCATCTTTGAAGTTACATAACTTTGCATCATTATTAGTGCAGTAGGGAAGGCGCAGTGATTAATAGCTGCAGCTCTGTGGCAGCAGGCTCTTTGCTGTTTCTGTGTTGTGTAGCGGCCTGCTGGTGACACATACGAGTCAATCAGAGAGGGCCGCTCTTCCACAGAACAGGCTCCCCGGCTTAATTAAAGTGATGTTTCAAGCTGCCACCTGGCCCATACACACGCACACACACGCACACATTACAGCCACCCGTACAGCATACTCCACACACATACTCACGGTATACGGTTACATAGGCTATACCGAGGCTTTTATCCATCGCAAACTCAAAAGCGCAAACAAGCCATATGGCGATCTTCACAGAAGCACACGCAACGCCTCGGATGCACACGCACCACTACTACATTCACACATAAGTATGCTCACAAACTAAAACAAACACACACACACACACACACGGAGTGACTGGGAGCAGCTGCTGGTGTAATTGCTCGGGGTTGGATGAGGTTATAAATGGTTTCCAGTGGCTTGTGGAGCTGTAAAGAGCGAGCCACATTGTGTTTGACTGTCCGAGAGGGAGCGGGAGAGAGAGCCAGAAGAGGGCAGCTGATTAGTTTTGGACAGCATGTAAGAAGTGCAACTGTGTGTGTGTGTGTGTGTGTGTGTGTGTGTGTGTGTGTGTGTGTGTGTGTATCATCATGTGTCAGTTCTTCCTCTACATGCTATATTCTCATGTGTGTGTTGGCGGATGAAGGGGTGTATGCAGGTGTATACACAGTATGTAAGGATGACATTTGCAGAGAACACACATGCTGCTTTGTGTGTTTGTACTGACACATATCCACCTATAGATACACATAGACCTGCTTTCTCTGTCACTCCCGTACACACACAGACACACACACACACACACACACACACACACACACCTGCCTTCCTCTATTCCCTCATGCTGTGCCAGTCTCAGCTCCGTCGATCGCACAGGTATTTGATATTCATGGTCTATCAGCATGGAGCTACAGCGAGACGTGTCAGAAAGATCGAGAGGAAGGGAGGGGAGGATAGGTGAGGGTAAGAGAGGGGGGAAAAAATAAAAAATAGACATGAATAGAGGAAAACAGTTGAAGGAAATAAAGGAGGAAAGCAGGAACGATGAGGTGGAGTGTGGTGGAAAGATGAAGAAGAGGAGAGAAAGAGAGATAATCCAGATTTGCCCTAATTTGAACATTTTATCTTTATTGTCGCATAAACCAAGAAGTACACAGGTGTGGGTAGGTGTGTCCACATACTTTTGGCCATTTAGCGCAGATGGCACAGGTAGGTATAGAGGGAGGAGGGTGAGAAATGGGAGGGGTATATGTAGTGACAGCGAGTAAGAGAGGAATAGGGAGAGAGAGAGTGAGAGTATGAATAAGAGGAGATAGATTGTGCTACAGTAGGCAGCCAACAATGCTCTCCACGCCTGACTTCCCTCCACCAATTACACCCTTCACTGCCTCCTTCACACCTCTCTCCCCCTCCATCTCTTTCTTTGCCTTTTTCAACTACCCCCCCCCTTTTTTTTACTTATTTTTTGAAATCCCCTCAATCAAATCGACTTTCCCAGATGCCATCCAATCAACAGGTTTGTTTGGCCAACTTTGAGCTCACTGTCAACCCGCTAATTGTTTTAGCAGTGGAGAGCAGAGCATGTGAGTGTGGAGAGGAAGAAGAAGAAAGTGGAAAAGGTGTGGAGTTTAATTTCTCTTAATGCTAAAGATGAACTCACTTTTTGGAATACAAAGAAGAGTGGAGGCTCGGAGAGTACGAGACGTACTTTAGATGTTCTGGGGTAGAAAGAAAATGAGATGAAAGAGTGGAAACAAATAAAAAAGGGAGAGTCTGAGTGTTTACTCAGTCCACAGTAAAACATAAGGCCGGCGTTTTGAGATTCATCTGCTTTGCTGTTTTCAGAGTCTCTGCTTTCAGGTGGCACAAACAGAACATTATTGCTCTTCACATATAGCTGGTTTAGAATAGGCATACTCTTAGAAACAAAAGGGAAGAAGAAAGAGAAATGAAAGAGGAGACAGAGAGGTTGTGGAAAGCTAGAGAAGGAAAATGAGGGTTACTGAGGGGAGGCAGCAAAGAAAAAAAAAAAGAAAATGAGCAGAGGGAGATGTTTTTTAAAAAATAAATAAATAAATAAAAGTGTAAGTAAGTGGAGAGCAGTATAAAAAGACCGGTGAAAAAAGGTGGGGAGGTGGAGGAAGAAGAAGAAGATGGAGAGAGGGAGAGTGAGAGATACAGACGTACAGTGAGAGAGGTTGGCAGCGTCTGTCTCCTTTTGTGTTCCACATGGATTCATCTCTCTCTGCCTGCCTTTCATTCACACCCGCACGCTCGCTCACTCTGTCATTGTCATGCTCGCACTCTCTCATTCTTTTTTAGCCTTTTCTCTGCCGCTCCTCGCCTTTTCACCCTCGCTCTATTTGTCTCTGTCCCTCCTCTCGAGCCCATCACTCCTCTGCCTCCCCTCACCTTCGCTCAAACTCGGCTTACTTTGTGTTTTTTTTTTCCTCCCTCTTTTTTTTTTTTTAAAATCCTCCCTCATCCTTCAAGTCTTTTAAAATCTCTGAAATAAGCAAAATGTAAAAGTATTTAGATTTTTCTGACCCATTTTTGTCAGGTAATTTGAATATTTAATAAAAAATATAGTAGTACAACCTCATTTATACATGGAAAAATGGGATAAAATTATGTAGATGCTTGTTGAAGTCTCTTTTTAAAAAAAATAATGACAACCTTCTGGTAAATCATGACTTTATCTGCTTGAGCTAACGTTAGCTTCACAGACTGGCAGGAAGCTACTTCACAGCTCTGAATACTGAATATGATAGTAGTTTGAGTGACATGATGTGTATGTCTGCCAGCTGTCTGTCATGCTTGAAAACTACTGAGAAAACGAATTACTAAATTACACGATGAGACTACGTAACTCGCTCTAGCTAGACTTTTTCAAAGGCAAAAAGACCTTCTAGCCTTTCAAACATGAAAATGAGTCGATCTTCTTTCTTGTGGATCTTTAGCTAAGAATAAAAAGTACCGACAACCACTAATGATACAGTTGTTGGCTCCACACTTAAGCTAGCAGTACGTTTGCTTCACAGACTGACGAGACCAGCTGCTTCACAGGTGTGGATAACAGTTAGCTTACCTGTGCTTAGAAGTTAGAATACTACTGTTCACTATCAGGAAAGTGTCTGTGATGCTTAAAAACTACAGAGACAACAGTAAACTTCCTGTCTGAAAATGAAGTGATGCTACGAGCTAGGCTTGGTCTTTCTGAGATGCAAACAGACTTAGCTAACTAGACTAGCTTGGCTTGGCTGAGCTAGGGTTGCCACCCGTCCCGTATAATACAGGATCGTCCTGTATTTGAAAATAAAATGCTGCCTCCTGTATTGAATGAATACGAGACACAAATTTGTCCCATATTTTTGTAGATTATATCCTGTGTTGTGAATAATGTAATGTAAAGTAAAACCCAATCCTTTATTTCCTCATATAAAAGGTGGCAACCCTAGGCTGAGTGTAAACTATTTTATTTTGTTTTCTGAACAAGTCACAGAATTAACAATGTTTAGCCACAACCGTGTTTGCGATTGTCGTATTTATAGACATTGAAATTATGATACGATATTTTACAGCATCAATGTTGCAAGAAACTTTGTGATGTACTGTATTGTGAAAATGAAACTCATTTAAATAAGATTTGTCTGCTCTATTAAGGGCATTATTGATCTTGAACTATCTTAAATCAGTTAAATGTCATATTTCTAACTTTGAAATTACATCACATCTGTGTTTTCTTGCTGTCATAAGTAATTTCCTGTTTCCTTGTTTTCCATTTTAAGTTTAAGAGGATTGAGTCATTGTTGGTCACTTTTTGATTAGCCTTAAATTTAATTCAGACAGAATGAATTTGATTGTCTTATGTGTCATTATTCCTCAGCACTTTGCACAAGTTGTGCCTAATATCCAATTTTTCCTGTTTTGTTTTTAATTATGTCACAAATTTATTCCAGGTAGTATTTATTTGTCTTTCTGAAACATGCACACACCCTGACAGAGCTCATCATGCCTGCTTGTCCTTTATCTTCCTCCTTCCTTCCCTCCTTCTGTTCCCTCCCTTACCCCGTACAGCCTTGTTTTACCCTCCTCCTCCTCCACTTTGCCTCTCTCCTCCATCCCTCTTTCTCCCTTCCCCATTCCACCCAGAGCAATCCCATCTCTCTCCCAGCAAACAAAGGGAGCTAATGACATGCTGACACCGAGCCCGATGATTGAATTCATTAGGCGTGCACAATAATTGCCAGGCGCGAGCGTGCACGCACCCATCTATTCAGAGGACAGCTGTCAAATAACAAGCAAGAGAGAATAGCTTTTTATTGTTGAGCTTGGAAGAGAGAGGGAAAATGAATATAGAGAAAGAGTGAGAGAAGCACCTGTTGTGAGAAATAGAGAGAGAGTGAGAGAGTGAGAGTGCACTCAACATGTCAATTAGGCTGCTGTGTTCATGTAGTGTTGCTGGGAAGTTTACTGCCAGTTTGACGCACTTGGTATCACAAGCCAGGTGCATGGTGTGTTGAATTTGTTCTTTAGGTAAAGTGCAAAGCCTCTGCCTGAAACCTTTTTTAAATAAAACTCTGTAAAGATTAGAATTACATTTTACTTTGTTTAAAGCTGTAATAAGTTCATGACTTGGGGTTAGGCTTAACATCACAACTATGACTGTGAGTTTAGGTCAAGTATGTAATAATCAAGGATGCTTGTTGTCTGTGGCATTTTTAATCCGACTATAAGCATTGGGTCATATTTAGACTAGATTTTTATTAAATATTATATTATAATTATATATTTTTTAAATGATGCTGGCTCGAAACAGCAGTTTTGTTTGTCACACGCCGAGGTCCAATGAGGGTCAGACTGCAGGGCAGACTGTGCAAGGAAAAAAAATTGGCATTATGAAAAATATATCATATCATGGGAAATATCGCAATATTCAATATCATTAAATATCGGCTCTAGCCTGATTTGGATGTGTTTTATTGAAGGAATAAAGGATTACTGTATATATAGTCCAAAATCAGGCAGGATGCATTAACTCATTGGATGATTAAAAAAACCCTTTTTCTGTTTGAGATTATTTTTATGGATATGCAATAGGAATGTGACATTTCAAAGGCTTTGAAATAATTAAATTTAGGTCTTATACATTTTCTACACTCTACACACAATTATTTTCAACACCAGACAAGAGCAGCATTAACTGCAGATACACACTCAATAATATCATGTCAGCAGCAGGAATGTGCTGACAGATGTTCAAGTGTGGATTGAAGCAACAGGTTTTTAATTTAGGCTTGTATTGTTCTTTACCAGCAGCTGCAGGTAAACACACAGAAGTGTTTATAGCCAGGAATGCTGGCACTGTGCTCATCAGTTTGTTGTGATTTTCACATAGTGGAGATTTGTATTGCAACCCTGCAGAAATGACTCCACCATTAATGCATTCATGCTGATGTGGTGGACCTGAAACAGGATGTTGTTGTATTATTTCTGAAAAGTGGAGCTGGCTACCGAACTTGAAATTCATCCCATGTGGGAAACAGGACTTCAGTGTAGCTGCAAGAACTCAGAAGTTTTGATAAAAACTAGCTTCAGGCTGTGCATCGGAAGCAAACAACACCCGACTACATCTGTTTCATATGTAAATCAGGAGCTTCACATATTAATGAATCACTTTTGATCTTTATAGTCTCATTCTTCATCATCCTGTCTCACTGTGACAGTGTGCCAGTGCTGATTCAGCCGTTCTCCGTTTCTTCAGCACAGAAAACCAAAGACAACAACAACACCTCACATCCTGAACCTGATAAAATCCCCCTCTAACCTGATGCTGACACTTTCCTAAAGGTTTTAAAGGACCACATGCTTTAGTGTTAACGAACCTGAGCATTGTGTCTTGATTATACAACATAACTCTCCACCTTCTTATACTAAGTACCTGATTTAACACTTAGGAGCGCTGGTCTGTTTAACACTAATATATCTGATGTAGCTAATGAGCTTGTACTCTTGATTTACCTCCCCGCTATCTGCCCCGCTGCAATTTATGTGCACGCACTTTTCATTAACCTCAAGTGGCCAAATGAACGTCCTTTTAACTTTGGGCCTTTGGCTAACCCACAGCAGCATGGTGAGAGCTTTGCAAGGCTGAAGGAGCTTTTCGTGTTACTGCTTTAGGCTGGAATAAAGACATGAATGTTTTTGTATCATTAATTATGCATTAAGTTATATGAGCTGTTTAACTGTATTTAACGTGAACCATGGCTTTATGGTCTTTTGTTGTTGCTGGTTGGGTAAGGGGGTCATCTTTAGGAAGGTATATGTTTTGCCATAAACGTCTCCCTTTGTTTGCCTCTCTCAAAGAAGACAGAGGAGGATGAGCTGGTCCTGACTCCAGATGGGACCCGGGAGTTCCTGACCTTTGAGATCCCCCTCAGTGACTCGGGTTCAGCGGGTTTGGGTGTCAGCGTCAAAGGCAACCGCTCCAAGGAGAACCACGCCGACCTGGGCATCTTCGTCAAATCCATCATCAATGGAGGGGCGGCATGCAAGGTGTGATACCCTCAGCTGTAGTGGAAGTATAAAAGAAAAGGTTTAGAAATGTGGCATCTGTTCTTCTAAGAGAGATTTTCTTTCAGCAGAAATAAACCGGATGTTGTTTATTTGGACCACCAACATCACAGGGAAGTTTGTATTTATGGGTATCTGATCCTCGGGGAGTCGCAGCCACTTTCCGTGTAGAATATATTGAAATTATTTCTATGTATTTTATCTTTTGACACTTTACATTAGACTGTCTGGGCAGATGCTTGAAGAGTTTTAAACCTTAAAGATGATTTTACAAATGTCAGGCCTCAGCTAGCAGCTTAACACCAGCTGAAAGTCGTGTTTCTGTGGAACTTCTAACAGGGAAAGTGACTCAGCAGCTATGAAGAAAAGCTGTGATAAAATCTATGAGCCCAATGTGCCCTATTTTCCATTGCTGTCTTTTAGTGCTGCAGTCAATCTCAATAGTCTTTCAACTTGATTGTTTTTCATACAAACAAGTTTGTGTTGACAGCTCATGATAATGGACTTCAAAGCACATTTCTCTGTTAGAGATTAGATCATGGCTACCAACAGGATACTCTGAGAGTGAGACTATTAGACCATTAGATGAGATCAAGCTTGTTGTTAAGAGATATTTTTGTTTTTATCACACTGCATTTACATAACATAATACAGTATTCACTCTTTTCTTTGCTTTTAGGAGTTTAAACCCCAAAAGATGCATTTTTTTTTTACGTGTCATTTCTTATCCTCCCAACAGGACGGACGGCTTCGAGTGAACGACCAGTTGATCGCTGTCAACGGGGAGTCGCTATTGGGCAAAACCAACCAAGACGCCATGGAGACGCTCCGCAAGTCCATGTCAACGGAAGGCAACAAACGTGGGATGATCCAGCTCATCGTGGCCAGACGAGTGGCCAAACGAAACGAGGTAACAAACATGGAATTGGAAAATATCTCTATCTCTCTATCTCTTTTATAGTTGTCCGGTTAATATGTAATAACTGTGAATGCAGTATATCAGTATTAATTTGATTAGAGAGACATTGCCAGTTGACCTTTCTCATAACCTTACAATAGTAATGTTACAGTTTGAGTTTGTATGATCAAATCAATACTGTGATGTCACTGTCCTCGGAAACCAAACTTTTAATTTGAAACGGTTACAGGAAGTGTTGAGTTTGTATTATCAGCGTAATGCAGTAACTTAAACAGGGCAAACTGGATTTGATCAAAACAAGGCTTCAAACAGAAGGAACTAGAGATGAAGGCCTGCGTCCAATAACAGTTAACATCTGCAGTTGAGGTAAACAAAGGCCCCAGTTACTATTTGAGGAAATACAATACAAAAACATGCATCCAAAAGTCTGAGACCACTTTCCATTCTTGAAAAAGTTTTGTAGCTCTGGTTTTTTATTATGATAAGGTTTTACTCGAAGCATTCATTGCTGAGATCACATTTTACAAAGAAGTCCATTAGGGTAGACAACACAAGTGGTCACATACAGTAGGTTTTAAGCAGCTCCCAGATTTAACCATATTCTGTGAATGAGCCTCTGTATATTCTCATTTGTCCAGGTCATAGTATCCTAAAGGAGTTTTTTTAAATCGAATCAGGACCAGTCCTAGCCTGGTCAGATGCGTACACGAACTGATGAAGCCTCTTGGATGAGAGGTGAAACGTCTTCCCAGACAAATAACCTAGTCCAGTTGTTTTCGATTTAAAAAAACTCCTTTAGCATATTCTGTGAACCACTTAGAAATGAAAACAAATATGGAAGAATATTCGGACCATTAAGGTTATTACCCAGCCTATCTGCTGGTTGTCCTAATGGACTCCATTGTGTAACTTTGTCAAAATGTTCTTGAGAACTGAACCAATTAAGTAAAACATCAACATCACACTGAAAAATAAAATCCATGTTGAAACAAATCATATAGTACTGGTGTAAATACGATGCAGAACTATTGCAGCACATGTAAACATAATGATTCATTCTTTTATTTGCCCTGACTGAGCTCATATAACCTTGTGCAGCAGCAGCAGCACACATGAGTTTCACACATTCACACCTCAGAGTTACACATAACAGCTGCTGTACCGTAGCGTTAACTGTTGACCCCCTAGCAATCTTGGGGGTGGGTAACACTCCACACGAGGACATGTCATCATTCGCTATTGAATAAAGGGAGACTTTCATTCACAATGTACCGATGTTTTCTTTTTTTTTTCTTTTTCTGGCTCATCAGGGATTTGAATCAGGATATCACCTTCCTTTGATTGCTGATAACTAATTACATCAAAATCTTAAAATAAATAAATAAATAAATAAAAATCTCTTTTTGTTATTTTAAAATGAGCAATTTCAGAGCCAGTTTGAAGTTTGGTCAAGAAGTGTTCTGTTTCAATCTGCAAGTCTGAGAGTTTGACATAAATGGTGTGGCAGGTCATCACATCCTACCCAGTCTATTTTAGTATTGCCATTACAGATAATTTAATACATTTGATCAAAATCTTTCCAACCTTATTATGATCAAAGTGTCTTTAATTAAAGTTTCCATTTGTGTTTTCCTGCAAATAAATTGAACTCATCTGACATTGCTGACCTAAATAAAGACACTTGTGTGGACATGGAGTTGTCAGGCACTACTTCAATAAGAGCCTTTCTCTGATAAATATACAACACAAACCACAGCAAATCACTGGGAAATACCCTCATGAGCAGAAATGACTCGTTTCATGAAATAAAAAGTAAGTAGTCGGGTCATTGTAGTTCACCAACCCCTCCCACACACACTCACCTCCCTTGAGGCAGTTGAAGAAGAGGGGAAAAAAACAAAAAAAACATGGCTGTGAACTGAGCTGCACAACTTTTTTCCCTCTCCTCAATGTCATGTTTTTACATTCTCTGTACACCTTGGCCTGTCGCCTGCTTGAAGGCTGAGGCTGTGTGCGCCACTGCTGTGCGCGCGCGTGTGTGTGCGTGTATGTATTTGTGCACATCTGCGTGCACGTGTACGCCTCTGGCATTGCCTGGCTTTCCCTGCTCTCCTTTTCCAACCTGGTGTGTCAAAGTTTTGATTTCCCCTCGGCCCGTCTGGTAATTGAAAGCAGAGGCTAAGCCTGGAGCTGTGTTTTATGTTTGTGTGTGTGTGTGTGTGTGTGTGTGTGTGTGTGCGCGCGTGTGCGTGCGCGTGCGCGTGTCTTTGTGTGTATAAACGTGTAGTTTGTGCTTTTGTACATCCGGCTTATGCATGTATGCATTTATTTTCAAGGATCCTGCAGTGTGTTGGTTTGCAAACAGATACCCTGCGTGTATTTGTGTGTATTGTGGACATGTCAAGGCAGCGAGACTTCACAGAGAGCATGGTGAATGAATAAAATTTGAGCACTGGGAGTCTCGTCAATCTCTGCTTCACATGCAGAGCTGGAGGCATGGCCTGAGGCTGTCCAAGTGTCTGGCTATTTATAAGAAATAGTGTCCAAGCACTCAGAGAGGAGGAAAACAACAATTTAATGCACTCAAACTCAAAGAGATGGCTCAGAGCTGATTTAGAGCATCCCTACAGAGGCTCTATAGATTGTTAATACCTCATAACCAGCTGTCCATCAAATATTAGTTAAAATCAAATTACTATAGGCTGAAAGCTGTGACTCATTTTGACATTTACTGACATATGGGATCAAATAATCCTGTATTTACTTTCCTCCCCATGTCTCCATCCCTTGACAGCCAATCTCAAATCAATCTCAAATGTTTGCCTTTGCATAAATCACAAGCCCAAGCGCTCCCGTTCTTTCCTCCGTCCCCATAGAAACACAGTGAACCCAGAGCAGCTGACTTCCTCATCACCGTTGGCACCTGATGGGATCGAGACCTTCCCCGAGCTCAATTATCAGCCTGAATATGCAATGAGCTGCGGTGTGATTTGTCGATGCGCCCACAGTATGGCGAATCCCCTCGACTATTACTGAGGCGTTTCACCCTGGGCCCCTCAGCCGGCCAATTCATTAACTTTCTCATTTAATGTCAAGAGGAGCCACATGCCAACAGTCACAGCGCCGTATGGCGACCGTAGAAATTAGTTTGTAGTTTGCAGTAGATTTGTTGCTTCCATGTGTAGCTTCTGTTTGTTTAGTTCGCTTTGATTCAAGTCATTTCTTTTGTCCTGGAGCAGCAAAAAAGAAAAGAAAAGAAAAAGTTTTTCTTATGATGGACTACATTTATATTCTAAATTTTAAAAACTTAAGTAATATGTCTGTAATTGGAGAATGTAAACTCTTATCATGTCTATACAATAACCAAATTCCTTGAAACATTACTGAGCATAATAATAATAATAATGATAAACTTTATTTGTATAGCAATTTTCTTAACAAAGTTACAAAGTGCTTAACAAAGGGGAAAAAAAAAGAAGGGGGAATTAAAAAACTGCAATTAAAAACAAATACATCATAAAACACATGTTACACAAAAATATAAATAATCTGTATAGTGGTAAAATAAAACACAACAACATATTAAACAGTCAAAGCTTTCCGACAAAAGAATCTTTTAAGAAGAGTTTTAAAAGAAACTGTTGTCTGATCTCAGGTGGGCTGTTCCACACTTTGGGGGCTCTAACAAAGGCCCGGTCACCCTTAGTAACTAGCCGAGACCTAGGAATAACCAGCAGAGCTCCAGCCACTAATAAGTGAATGCCAAGGCACATATAGGGTTAATAAGTCCTTGATATTATTTGGAGCAAGGCCATTTAATATATAAAGTTAAGCCGACTGCAACATTTCAGTGTTGCTTGTGTGTAAATGCACCACCAGCACCGTTTTGATATTTAAATGCATTTTGCTGAGATACTTACCTAAGATAAGTTCTGGAGCTCATTTGTGGTTGTTGAGACTCTGGAAATTTGAACAAGCATCCTTCTAATCTGAAATCCACTTCATTACACTTCACACTTTTGCCAAAATCCTCATGTGCACACATTCACATGTATTCTCCTGCAAACTGAACTTGTTTGTTTGCGTCAGGATCCATTCTGCAGTGGTTATTACAGCACCTCAAGCATTTAGTGAGCTGAAAGGATCATTGGGCAAAGACCTTCTGCCAAAATCGAATCCCCAGCCTGGCTAGTTATAGTCATTGATTGGGATCATTTGGCTCCAGCATTGACCCGAGTGTGATAGTGTTATCGCTCGTTTTTTGCGATGCCGGCGATGATGGTTATCTTTATGGCACAAGCTGTCACCACCTTGAGCAATAAATGCAGAAAGCATAGCAAATCAATACAGTCAACGATCCAATGGACAAGCAATGAGGGCCAAGACACACACACACACACACACACACACACACACACACACACACACACACACACACACAGACACACACACACTTTCTCAGGCCGCAGATGTGTGTTTAGGGGTGACAGGGCCAGCAAATAGTCTATTTGTCCAGCAAACAAGAGAGTGTCATCACAGGTCCTCAGGGAAATGTCAAGATGCAGGCGAGCTAACGTCCTCCCTGCAGGGGAATGCTAGCCCGCTAACAGCCTGTGGCTTAACAGCCTATTGGAAATCCATCCTCATTTATCACACTGCTAGCATTAGCATGGATAGTTGCCCTCATCCATCCATTATTGTTTAGCAAATGTTAGCGTGGCTAGTTCTCCCCCGCCTTCATTGTCTGACTTTTATTTAGTGTTAGCTGAACTCTTGCTCTTTTTCCCCTCGTGTTTCTTCATAGGTCTTGAATATTCTTTATTTTACACTGCGCTTTAACTGTGAGAAGAGGTTTAGCGCATTGATTCATGGCTTCCTACTCAAACACAAAGGATTATTTGTTCTGCATGGACATGTATGCCCATGCCTTCTCGAAGCACTTCCCAAATGGTTCAACTAGTCAAAACAGATAAAAGTTAGCTGTTGCTAAAGGCTGCTGCATCCACAAGCCTCCACACAGAGCCCAGAACACTCTGAAATGAAAAAATCTACAAAGGTTTATGAGCATAATAAGAGAAAATAAACCACACAGTGCATAGCTAGAGGAGGAAGCTTTTTTATTTACTTGAGTTTAGAAGAGCAAAGATTGAGTAAATTGATGATAATTATTCTAATTCCACCACCCTCTTCAATCAGGAGACACCGGGCAGCCCACTGGGACCCCAGCCGACCATGAGCACCCCTCTGGACGACCACGAGCGCCGAATCTCCCACTCCCTGTATGGTGGCCTGGAGGGTCTTGATGACAACCTGATGCCACGACAAGGCATGATGCCACGCACAATAGGTAAGAGTGACATGTCTTTTGATGTAACTTATTCCTTTTTGGCCCGTTGCGCTCCTCCACTTGATGTTTCCTCGCTGGTTGAGGTTGATGTTTATTTTAAGGTCTATCTCAGTCCGATGCCATGCTATGTTCCTATGCTAAGACTGGGATTGGTGCTGGGTGTTAGATGGTGAATATCAGTAAAGATTCCCATCAGTTATACAAGCACTATAAGAATAGTACTATGTCACAGAAAACAGAAAAATAGGACACGTCTCAGAATAAACGTGGAACTTTTACAACATTTCTCTTCTGCTAGTCTGTGTTTTCCTGGTAGATTCTATTATCTACCCTTCCAGGTTTTGTCAGCACAGAATATAGGCTAACTGTGTCATCTGGTCTCACTTCCTGTCAAGAGCTCAGTGGCTTTTAATGTCTTGGAAAATGTCAGGGAGAGAGAGAAAGACAGAGATGGAAAAATGTCCCCTCAGACAGTTTGTTTCCGCAGATCCCCCATGCGAGTGATTGATTCTCTGTCTGGCTGTGTTTGTTTTACGTGTTCTCTGAGAGTGTAGATGTACATGTGTGTGTTAGTTTGCATATTTATGAGTCTCGAGTTTCTAGATGACCTATCTGTCATTGCTCAATCCAGCTCTGAGGCGGTTTGGAAGCGAGTGCGTGTGGGACAGAGTGCACGAGATTAGCAAGCATATTTGTATCTGTGTGTGTTAGAGAGCTTTGTACGCATCTGTGCAGGATTGCATGTGTGTGTAGCGCTTGAATGATTGATGGACGGGTGGTGAAGTTACCAAATCTCAAAGAAAGGCTTCTGTATGCCAGATAGTGTAACTGCTCAGTGTGCCTGTGTTAAATTAAGGGTTGGTGTACATCGTGTCCTCTGCAGTTGTTTCATCTCTTTGCATTTGTCAAAATACCAACATAAATACTTTGAAATCTTCTTCTGCTGAATTTTTGGAAGTCAGTCCAGAAATAAAGGGGCACAAAATACATTAAATGTAAATTAATTAAGCAGAGGAAGAGTTGCTTCTCCAACTTTTAATCTGTTTTTTAAATGAGCTGCTCCCAACTCCACCTCATTAATCAATGCAACATAATGTGAGAGTGTGAACTCTGTTTTCCTTTCATGCAAATTGCCTGACATTGCCACTGTTGTTAGTGTTAACAAAAAAAAAAAAAAAAAGGTCTGAGTGACAGAGGAAGTGTTGATAGGTGAAGTTCCAGCACGCCGCCACGGCGGCTGCGTTCACCCATGCTTAACAAACAACGGCTTCTAATGAGCGTTCAGGGTCGGGGTGAAAGCACAAGGTAGATGTACAGGAGGTACAGCGGTTGTCTGCTCAACGGTGACAAAGAAGATCATTGTCACATGACGCGACCAAGGAAGCTGATCTCTGCAGGTCCACTGCTTTTACAAATGTTGATCCAAGTGCTGGATAAAGCCGGTAAATACATAAAACATGGTGCCACCATCAACATATGCAGACATTTAGTGCCTTAAAGCTGGAGAATAAAACTGAAGATGGATTTGCAGGAAAGAAGAAGAGTGTTCAGTTTAGAAACAGCACAGACACATTTACTCTTCCAGAACCTTAAAGCAAGAAACAGCCAAAAAAAAACAAAAAAAAAACATGAAAGGTCTTGAGGTTCGAAAAGGGCACATAAGAGCTTAAGAGGCCTAAAATATATACTGCAACTGAGGGACAGCTCCATAATTCAGGACTGTATTACTAAATAACACCTTAAAATCAGTGTAAACACTACTGGAGGTTATTTTTTCATCCTTCAAGCCAGTGGACAGAATAGTTCCAGAGTAACTCTTGCTTCAGCATTCTGGGCATTTTTGCAGAAGAAGACAGGTGAGTAGAAAGGTCAAAATCAGCCTCAGGTTACAAGAAATCTGAAAAGAGGGAATTTAGGTAATGTGTTAAAGAAGAAGAGTACATAAAATGTAGTTTAGCAAGTCGGTGAGGAGAAGAGGAAATGAGAAAAGGAAGCAAGTGAAGGTATGATGTAAAGGTAAATAGATCAAATACAAAGCTATTATTGGTATGTGTACCTCTGCCCTCAATCTTCTCTTAAATAAGATTAAATATTGTTCAAAACACGGAGCAGTATATAGTCATCGACCGTATTAAGAACAGGGAGGATTATACTAAAGATGTCAATTCACCTCAGCGCTGACGTAGTGTTTAGTGACATCCATCCCTCGTCTTCTGAGGATTATCAACAAAAAAAAAAAAGTGTGTGCCTCCTGACTCATCAAAGACCAGTGCCTGCGGCTTTTTTTCATCCTGTTGCATGTGTGTTTCTTGTGTTTTCACTTCAAACTGTCGGAGCTAAGCAGAGAAATTAAGACGTCAGAGTGGCCAGACTGAGCTGCTTCTCCCAATATTTCACCCCTGTCTCGACAGGATGGGACACCAGAGCCCTCAGAGGTTGGCCTGTGGAGGGACGCGCACTATATAATTACTAACTATCACAGACACATGAGACATTTCCCTGCTTATTAAACACTTAATCTGCCCAGTGGAGTATTTTTTTTTTTTCCCTGACCACCAAAGGCAGAATTTCATCCCCAATTTGTCATGTCAAATATTTTGGACCATTCTCCTCCGTGTGGTCTCTGAATCACTCAGAATCAAGTTGGGTTATAAAACTTGGTCTATTTTCCATGTTGACCTAGAGATATCAAAGCAGTATGTTTTTTTTCTGTTTTTTTTTTCCAGAACATCACTCTGTGGTTTTGTGTCAAAGTGAGATTGGAGAGGTAGGCAAAGGATTAAGGCTTTATTTGAACTGTCGTTTAATTTGTCAGTGTGGGCTAAGCACAGAGGATAAAGGCCAGCAGGCCCCGGGGTTTAAGCTGGTAGACTCTGGCTGAAGCTGTCCTCAGCTTGCTGCTTTAAGTTCACTTTTCAAACGTGTTTTTACATTAACAGCCGAAGATTCATTCTTAAATGACTTCACCAGCTGAAAAATGAGACGCCTACCTACATATTACAAGTTGTTCATGTGAAAGAAAGAAGTGAAAGGGAATTATTATTTGCCAGCGATAAACTGGAAGTGTCTGTTACATGCACTCCATATCTGCTTGTTCCTGCAGTTCAGTTTATCTTCTTCCAGTGTATTTAATGGTAATTTAACATCTAAAATGGTGCTTATGAGCACTAAAGCATTACATTAGCAAATGATTATGGACATGTTTGCGTGATTTTCTTCATTCTTCTGTGGTTCAGGAGGTAGAGCAGGTCGCCCACGAATTGGATGGCCGGTAGTTCGATTCCCAGCTCCTCCTGTCTGCATTTCAAAGTGTCCTTGGGCAAGACACTGAACTCCAAATTGCCCCAGTGTGTGTGTGTGCGTGTGTATGGTATAAAATAGCTGTTTGAGTGTGTATGTGAATGGGTGAATGTGGCTTCCATTGTAAAGTGCTTTGAGTGGTCGATAAGACTAGAAAAGCTCTGTATGCAGTCCATTCACTATTTTCATATTGACAGTAAATTTAATAGTTTTCACAACTTTAAATCTTGATTTGAATTTAACTTGTCGTTCCGCACAAATCACAAAAGCATTATAAATGAGATTTAATAGAACGCATGACATATTTTTCACTGCAGCATGTTCCTGTGGATTACCCAGAGATGCCACAGCCAAAGTTTTTTAAAATGTTATTTTTTGATGTACTGAGGATATTTAAAATGCATAACAATGAAAACCAAAACTATCTGCACCACCAGATACTAGAACAGAAACTAATTAAAACTAACACAAACAAAAAATAATAAAACTGGGGATTTTATATCTGTAATGCGGCAGAATCAAGCGTTTGGCAGGTGCGACCAAAGCTTGGGGCAGTGTTTGTGTTTTATAATGAGAGACCAGCTGAATGGTTTGTACCTTTTAACTGCTGTGGTCTCGAGCTGAAATTACCGTTAGATGAATGCACAAGCTAATTTGCCGTTTCCGCATACAATACTTTCCTGTGCTTTGACATAAATGTGGAGAATCACAAACAGCGGCTGTGTCAGGACTGGTTTGAGTTGTGTGGAACAGTCTGGAAGAAGCAGACGCCCGACTCTCAGCTGCTGCACTGCTGCTGTTCAGAACTGTAGAAGGCTGTAGCTGCACTTGGCAGCGCCCAGATGTGAACGTGGGTGAATACGAAGCAGAGCTTTGCGTGCTCAGCAAACCTCCCTTGAATAAATAAAATTGTGTGTGTGTGTGTGTGGGAAAGAGAGTGCTGAAGGGGGGGGGGGTCTCAAACACTTGCTTGGAATAAGTCTGTTCTCTGTTGTCATGAAGGGGAGGGTGCCACGAAACATAAATCATGCATTAGGCTTTCTTAGAAAACAACATCATTCCCATTCAGAACATATCAGCTTGCGTTTTGGCCCGTGCACGCTCTTAGATCACTCGCTGGCGTTGTGCACTCTGAAGATGCCAGGGATAAGAAAGCGACTTAATTATTCCTCCAGGCCAATAGCTTTCAAGGCCCAGCACCCATGGCAATAACCTCCTTACTAATTATGCAAATAGACCGAGACAAGACAAAATGAAAAGAGGAAGAAAAAGAAAAAAAAAACTCCTGCGTCTTTCTCCCCATGTTATTCTCACCTCTTGCTATCTCCATTTTCATCTAGGAAATCTTTTCACTCCCCCCCACCACTCACTTTTTCTTCCCTCCTGGCCATTCTGTGCACCCTCCCTTTGCCCTCAAGTATTCAGTAGTTTTACACAAAAAGCATCTAATAATAGCCTCTCCCAGAGCATCTCAAATGAAATGCCACCTATTGTTCCACCGTTGCTCCGTCAGAAATTATTACAGCCGCTGGGAAAGATAATGTGTGTTTATTGGTTTGATTCTCAGGTGATGCTGGCTGTGCGCTCCGTCCACATGGCAGTGCTATTGTTGCTGGCGGATGGCTGCCCTTGGGTGCTGGCACTAAGACAAAGAGGCTTTTTTTTTCCCTCCTCCTTTTACCAGGCTAGTGAGTTGACAGATTCATTGGTTTTCTACTCAGTAGCTGCCAGTTGATTGTACTGCAGTGATTCAAACTGTGACATTGATGGGATTCTCAGTGTCGCGCATTGGACTGCTTAGGGAAATGGGATTAAGTGGTTCTGTGAGTGCACATGTGCGTGTGTGTATGTGTGTGTGTGTGTGTGGTCTGAGAGGGAGAAGTGGCCACGCTGTGCTCACCGGGACTCCCAAATTCACATTGAATAACAAATGCACACAGCAGGAGGGGCGCACACACATACACACTCTGAAACTATTGCAACAGTTGTAGTTAATGTAGTGAAGGTCTGACGGTGTCAAGGGCATGCACTCACACACTTTTGTCGATGCAGTCCAACTCACTCATAGTGTGTGTTGGAGGGTGAATGCTCCTTTTATAAACATGCAGACACATTCTGAGATACTTGTATATGTATTTCTATATGACCAATAATTGATGAGGACGCAAAAGTAGAGCACAGACTCAGGGGAGCAAGTTGAACTGGATTTCTTATGGCAGCGCGGTGAATCCATGATGGAGGAAACCAGGCTGGCGAGGTGACTAAGAGACAGGCAGACGGGCGGTGAGTGGCTGAATGGAGACCCTGTTAGTGAGGAATGGCAGGACTGGAAATGAGCAGCAGGCAGGCAGGAGCAGTGTGACCCTGAGGCACAGGGAAATAGAGGATAGCCTGAACCAAAAAAAAAAAAAATTAGAGTACACTAGAAAGCAAAAACGTAATACCAGACTGGCAGACTGCACGATCTGGCAAAGAGTGAGTGGAGAAGCGGGGTTTAAGTACTGCAGGGCTGATGAGATGATGAGGAGCAGGTGCATTGGCTGAAGCAAGCAGGAGGAGGGGTCGAGCGGAGCAGGTGAGGAGCAGGAAGGAACACCGCGCCTAGAGAGACACACACACACACACACAGAGTAGAGATAGAGACAGGAAACACAAAGAAGAGGGGACAACACTCGCAGCTTTGACCAGGACCATGACAGAATGTCACTGTGTTTTTTTCTCTTCTTTTTTTTTTCTCAATGATCAGAAACCAGTAAAGCACCAATAATGCATATACGTGATACTTTTACCCTACACTGTTCCATCTGCTGAAGAGTGCCGCTATGTAGAAGATGTACTGTAAGCCTTTATATATGTATTGTTAGATTAGAATCCCTACTTTTTGGCCTTTGTGGTCAGAATAAATTATCCAGGCACAATCCATGGAAGAATTTACCCCAGCAACCTTTATATAATTTCTCATAATTCTGTCTTCGTTCAAAGCAGTTTGTTCAACAGTCCAATGAATCCCTAAAAGCTTTTCTTCTGTAACTTCTTCATATTTAAGGAAAGTTAACAGTAACCGATGACTTTCTAAACTGGCTTTACACACACATAACACACACACAGCCTCACAGTTTGACATCACCCGGCCTCCCCTTTTTTTCTCCCCTCCATTCATCTCCATTTACATCAGGTCATTCACCCACACTGGCTGGAAGCAGCAGCACCCACCAGCACATTGATTCCCTCGGCGCTCGGTTATGAGAAACAAACAGCAGGCCTGGCATAGACCTCCAGGTCTCTGGCTTTAAAGCCCAAACGCTTTCTAAAGACAAACTTCTCCCTGAGCTCAATACACAAGGCTTTTATGAAGCATTGAAACTACTCTTCTTCTGACACTGAAGAGCCCCCACCACCACCACCCCACCAACCCACTGCTCCCAATTTCAAAATACAGATTAAAGACAAAGTCATGCGCTGCATATCAATGGGGGTTTTTAAGCCTTGCTTTTCAGAGGCAGGAAAAGGGGACTATTTTATGTTTTTTTTTTGCCTCAGCACAGAGAAGTTTTTATCTTTATTTGTGAGGTCACAGCTTGAATTAATCATAGTGTTTTGACATAGGAACACCATTGTGGCTGCTGCCAAATTCCACTTGGTATAAGCTGATTAGCCAGGAGCAGTTTCACTCCGCTTTTAGACTTCAAAATATGTTTTGTGTTTTAAAAAGTTACCCTGTTTTTCTTTTTTCTTTTTTAATTTTGGAAACTTGTTCTTCGGTAGTTGGCCCATTAAACAGTTAGAGCGGCAGTCTCACCCCTTGATGCAGCAGTTGCCTGTTGTCACAAATAAATTCATTCCTGAGGGTGTTGTGCAGAAGCTGAGTAACGAACCAGCTTTTTGTTGAGCTTTTACAAGTGTTTTTTTTGTTTTTTTTTATGCTATTATTTTTCTGATATTTTCCTTGGAGCTGATAGAAATAAGAGTTGTTTTGCCAGACCACATATTGTAATCATCTAAATCAAATCCTGCAGGTTTGGAAATCACACGCTGCTGAGTTTGTCCACTTGCAGGGGCGCCTCAGTGGCTCACCCGGTAGAGCATGTGACACATAGGCTCAGTCCTAACTGCAGCGGCCATGGGCTCCAGTCCGACCCGCGGCCCTTTTGCTGCATGTCATCCCCTCTCTTTCTCTCCCTGACCTTCCTGTCTATCTCTCGCTGTCCTATCAGAATAAAGGCCAAAAAGACATAGTTTCTCCCCTTGCACGAGAGGCTGGAGATCACATGTCCCTCAAATGGAATGTAAATATAACTTATAATCACATGTGCATGGTTCTCGATCAGCAGCAAAACACACTGGTGTGTCAGTGTGGCTCCTTATGACAAAACTGTCAATGACTCATAATTTGTAATGTACACATCACACAGCGTTTGACAGTGATGGTGGCCCTTTTTGCAGAGTCACCAGCAGCTGCGAAGTGATTCATCAGTGATACCCATATTTATTGTCATCATCATTTCCTCTTAGATACTGTTGAAATGTTGTAAATAATTATCAATCGTGTTTTTTTATTTGTAAAACCATGAGAAACAAACAAAGAAGTTTCGACCAACTGTTGGTTTTATGTGGACTGTATATATACAGTGAATATAAAAAGTCTACACACCCCTGTTCAAATGCCAGGTTTTCGTGATGTAAAAAAATGACAGCAAGACATATAATTTCACAACTTTTTCCACCTTTTAATGTGACCTATAACCTGTACAATGCAATTGAAAAACAAACTGAAACCTTTAAAGGGGAAAAATATAAAATAAAAAACTTAAAAGAACGTGGTTGCATAAATATGCACACCCTTAAACTAATACTTTGTTGGAGCACCTTTGGCTTTTATTACAGCACTCAGTCTTTTTGGGCAGGAGCCTATCAGCGTGGCACATCTTGATATGGCAATATTTGCCCACTCTTCTTTGCAAAACCGCTCCAAATCTGACAGATTGCGAGGGCATCTCCTGTGCACAGCCCTCTTCAGATCACCCCACAGATGTTCGATGGGATTCAGGTCTGGACTCTGGCTGGGCCATTCCAATGCCTCAATCTCATTCCGGTGAAGCCATTCTTTGGTTGATTTAGATGTGTGCTTTGGGTCATTGTCGTGCTGAAAGATGAAGTTCCTCTTCATCTTCAGCTTTCTAACAGAAGGCCGAAGGTTTTGTGCCAACACTGACTGGTATTTGGAACTGTTCATAATTCCCTTCACCCTGACTAAGGCCCCAGTTCCAGCTGAAGAAAAACAGCCCCAAAGCATGATGCTGCCACCACCATACTGTAGGTATGGTGTTCTTTTGGTGATGAGCAGTCTTGTTTTTGCGCCAAATATACCTTTTGGAATTATGTCCAAAAAGTTCAACCTTGGTTTCATCAGACCATGACACATTTTCGCACATGCGTTTGGGAGATTTCAGATGTCTTTTTTCAAAATTAATGTTTTTCTTTGTAAGATAAGGCTTCCGTCTTGCCACCCTACCCCATAGCCCAGACATATGAAGAAGACAGGAGATTGTTGTCACATGTACTACACAGCCAGTACTTGCCAGAAATTCCTGCAGCTCCTTCAGTGTTGCTGTCGGCCTCTTAGCAGCCTCCCTGACCAGTTTTCTTCTCGTCTTATCATCAATTTTGGAAGGACGTCCTGTTCTTGGTAATGTCACTGTTGTGCCATATTTTCTCCACTTGATGATGACGGTCTTCACTGTGTTCCATGGTATATTTAATTCCTTGGAAATTCTTTTGTAGCCTTCACCTGACTGATATCTTTGAATAATGAGATCCCTCTGATGCTTTGGAAGCTCTCTGCGGACCATGGTTTGTGCTGGAAGATGTGGCTACAAAAATGTCAGGAAAAGCCTACTAGAACAGCTTAACTTTATTTGGGGTTGATCAGAGGCACTTTATTTGGTGACAGGTGTGTGCTGACTCCAATTTAATATGCGTTTGAATGTAATTGGTTAAATCTGAACACAGCCACATCCCCAGTTATAAAAGGGTGTGCACAGTTATGCAACCACATTATCTCAGTTGTTTATTTTTACTTTACCTCCCTGAAAGATTTCTGTTTGTTTTTCAATTACGTTGTACAGGTTATAAGTCACATTAAAGGTGGAAAATGTTGTGAAATTATTTATCTTGATGTAATTTTTTTACATGACAAAAACCTGGCATTTGAACAGGGGTGTGTAGACTTTTTATATCCACTGTATATATATATATATATGGACAGAGGAATGGCACCACTGTACTGTAGGAAGAGCAAGTAATGGAAGCTACTGTGTATTGGTCCTTTGCCTCTTGTATGATGGAAGTCTGACTTGATTTTTGAAGCACCAACAACAAGAACTTGACATTAATATCTGTGTGGTCAGTCATGAGAGCGAGGGCGCGCACAGTCTATGTTAAACAAAAAATCCTCCCGTCTCCTCCAGGTAACTATCAGCTCTCTCCGACTGTCAACATGCCGCAGAACGACACTGTGATCATAGAGGACGACCGGCCGCCGCTCCTCCCGCCACACCTCTCCGACCAGTCGTCGTCCAGTTCCCATGACGACGTGGGCTTCACCGCTGACATGACGCCACAGTGGGCCAAAGAGCTGCCCACTCAGAATGACAGGTAGGCGCAACTGAAGTCTTCCCCTTCAGCCCGTCAGGCGAAGACGGTGAAGTGTTGCATGGTGAATACATTTAATGTTATATATATTTCACTTCTAAAACCTTGACATTTGCACAAGGTGTGTGTGTGTGTGTGTGTGTGTGTGTGTGTGTGTGTGTGTGTGTGTGTGTGTGTGTGTGTGTGTGTGTGTGTGTGTGTGTGTGTGTGTGTGTGTGTGTGTGTGTGTGTGTGTGTGTGTGTGTTCGTGTTCTCGTTCTCTCTCCCTTGATTGCCCTCTGATTGTAAGCAGCCCTCACTGAGTCGGGCCCCCGCTCAGGCTGATGTGGAGGAGCCCTGTTCTGACACAGTGCTGATGAGGACCTGTCTCGTTATTCACTGCATGTTTGCATGTCAGTCTCAGGCAGTCCAGCAAATGACTGTACACGTGCAGAGCTGCAACTAGCAATAATCAAATAATCAGATTATTCTTCATTATTTTTCAGATTGTTTTCAGTCAGTAGATCTTTTAGTTTCTCAGGAAGTTCCCTCTGAAATAATTTAGTGAGAGGCAAGAGATTTTAAATTAGGGCCAAAGTGTTGGGAATGCTCTGTATCTGTGTGCTGATGTCACTGTCACTCTGCGTCTCTTCATGTCTTTCTGCCTGTGTTTGGGCCTGATTTGTCATTTGCTCCTCCTCCCTTTCTCTCTCTTTCCACAATCTCCTTTTAATTTCATCATTTTTCCGTCTCTTTCCTTCCCCTGATTGTTCTTTTTATCTTTATTTATCTTGTTATCTTGCTCCATTATTCTGTTCTCTTGTGTTTAACTCTCCTCCCTTATCTCTTGCTCTTGTCTGTCTCACACTCTTTTTCTTCAAGACCAAATTTTTTTATTTTTTGGCTTTTTTCCACTTTGTCAGTCTTACTTTAGTTTTTTTTTTTTCTTTCACTGTCTCTTATTATTTCTCTGACATCTTCACACCTTCCTTTACTTTCTACTATCTAAAACTCTCACATTCTCCTTTTTGTCAGCCTCACGTTCTCTCTCCTCTCAGTTCGACTCTTTTTTTTTAATCTTTCAGTTTTTTCTCCTCTGTGCTTTCTTCCCAGCTCCCTTTGTTCTTTCTTGGCTCCTTTCTCATCGCCACGACCCTCCCTTTTCTAATTTCTTCCTCTTTTTCCAGCTCTCCTAATTCTCTCTTAGATTTCTCTCCATCTCTTGTTCGCCTTCTTTTTTCCTTCTTTGAATCCCATGAATTCAAAGAAGAGAGGCTCTTTGAACTTCTTTGAACCTTTTTCACTGTTGATCCTCATTCAGCTCTGTCTCCAAGCCACTTTCTTTACTTTTTTTTCTTCTTCCACCTGTAGTACCTCTTTTATTTATTTTATTTCATTTGTCATATCTTATATAAAAGATGCTGGAAATGCTTTTGAATATGGAATTGTTTTTTAAGGCTCACCTGCTATTGTCTTTCCTGTTAGTGCTGTGACACTTTAATATCCCTGTGTGACATCAATATCTTTTCTAATATCCCCGTCTTTCACACCCTCCCTCCAGCTCCCTGGGTCAAGATGAAAACAATCCAGACACCGCCTTCCAGAGGGAAGGTTTTGGACGCCAAAGCATGTCGGAGAAACGTACCAAGCAGTTTGGAGACGCCTCTCAGCTCGAGATCATCAAAACACGCAAGTCCAAGAGCATGGATCTAGGTACAACGCTCCTCCAGGAAGTTATTCAAATACATTTTAACGTATTTGATATAGAAACGTTTATTATTATATCCTCCAGTATAGAAGCGGAGAATCAGCATATTTGGCCAGATTGGTTTTATGCATCAGTTACACACCAAACATCATCACCTGGAACACTCTAAATTAAACCTGTTTAACGCCGCTGCTTGTTAACAGGTAGAACTTTATTGTCATTTTCATGTCATGCAGGATTCACAATAGTCAGTTCAGGACTTGTTAATACCATTTAGATCCAAGTTGTAATCACAACTGGGAGAGTCTGTTTTTCTGAAAGCTCCTAAATATCCTGTTTGTTGCACTGATGTACCTGAAAAAAACAAAGAGGGCATGGAGACGTATTCGCCAATGTAATGCGTATAGGCTGATGCTACACAATGGAATATCCATATCAGGTACAGGAAGTTAGGATGTTATGTCCTTCAGGTTCTTTATCTTTCCTTCCCCAGCTGATTTCCCCCTTGGTGACATTTATGACACATTTCCTGTCAATTCCATGACTTTGAAGATGCCGTTTAAAAGTGTGTACATACATATACATACAGTATTTCCTGAGGCATGTACACACAGTAAACCCAGAATCGCAAAACCTCCAAGCCAAGTGGTAAAATTCCCTTCTTCTTCTTCCTCCTCTTCTTCCTCCTCTTCTTCCCCAACAAACTGAATATGAGATTGTGTTGGGTTAACTGCATTAAGAAGCTTCTATAAGAGTCATTTGATAAACTCAGTGCACCTAAGCTACTTTAAAGTCTGTGAAACCTTGAAGACCTTGAGCACATAGCCCTGCATGTTTAAAAAAAGAAAAAGAAAGAAAAAGTGTCTTATATTTAAATGTATTCCCACCCCTTGCCTCTTTGTATGAAAACAGACTCTGCATCTCTCGCCAAAGTCAAGAACTTCATTATGTTGATTCACCTTGAAATGGCTTCAAACAGTCGCTGATTGCTTTGGCTGCAACAGTCTCTCTGCTCGCACTCTCTATAATCATATCTAATCTTCCTGACCAGATTGCCGCTCTGTACCGTGTTGATATCACAACAAGTCTGATTGCTATCCTCAAACCCTCTTTTCATTTCCCTTCACCCCTCCTCCCCACTCGCACCTCCTTGTCTCGCATGGCGTCCGATCCTAATTGAGATGAAGCCGTTTGTGATTTTTTTTTTTTTTTTTGCAGCACTACCTGGATGTTGCATGTGGGAATGTCATGAGCACTAACTGAAACCCCAAATGTTTGTATCCCCCCTCTCCCCCTCTTTCCTCCCCCCCTTCCTTTAACAGTAGCCGATGAGATTAACCTCACCCCTCGTCCCGAGAGCAACACAGGTAAGGACCGGTGCACTAAAAGGTGGAAAGGAAAACTTAATTTCGCCATAATCACCATCAGTTTTTGTTCTCAGAGTGCATTTCTAATGCCTGGCACTGAGGGGTATAAGTGGTATTTGATTAATATGTCAAATCGCCATGGATCTGACTTATTCGAAATGTAAATGACCGTTTTGTTATGTTATACAATGTGATTTTTTATATTTTAAAATATCAAAGCCAAAAATTCAAATAATGTCCCCATAGCTCACATGGCTCAATTCAGTATAATGTACTTTTCCATCAGTAATATAATAGAGTCTGCTACTGAGTCTCTTTTTAACAGAAATACTGTTTTTTTGAGAGCTTATGAAAGGCTTTTAATTTGAAATCTGTGTGTGAAGTCTAGATTTTCTTTGACAGTGAATTAACAGTGACTGAGAAAAATGTAACACTACTTGGAATAAATAAGTTAATGGAAAGTTAAAAAGGGAAACTAAAAGTGGCAGAGTGGTAACTCGGTTGTACTGAATCAATTCGTGGAAATGTACATTATAATTGATTTACCAAGGTGGCGGGTGCCGCTGACGTGGATTAGCTTGGCGTGTTCGTTAACAGATGTGAAATTTACAATGGAATTAATCTGGAAAACGTCCTGTTGAACTGGCTGATCCTTTGTGTCTAGTACCTGTCCAGTTAATCGAATGTATTGTAGTTTCATCAAATTGGTTTTAAAGGTTCCATGTTATATAATGTAATATTTTTCATTTATATGTGTTGTTTGATTATAAAGCAGGTCTAGGTTCTATATTAATACTGTGAAAGTATCAAATCCTCAGTCCGCAGAGAAATGCACACAGCCTTTATTCAGACACTGAGCCTTAAAACCAGCCGTCAGGACTTCTGAAACTTTGTGATGTCACAAAAAAGCAGTCACTGCCCTCAGCCATACCCCAAGCCCCGCCCACCTGGACCCACCATCCAACCTTGCAGAATTTGGTTTCTCTGAGTGTTTACCTGAAATCTGCTTTATTTTTGTGAGATCACTCTGAAAACAGTCAGTCAATCGAAGAGAGGTTCAGGGCATCCTCTCTTCTGATTGGCTCACCAACCTGTTGTTACTAGAAGCCTGAGAGATGGGATGTAAAATTACATTGGGATGGCTTTTGGTGCTTAAAACCACAAATATATTTTCTTATGGATCAACAGTTTAAATAAAACACAGGAAAAGTGTAAAATATGGGACCTTTAAAACAGATGTAGAAAAGAAACTTTTCCTAACTACATTTCATGAACATAGTCATTGAGTTCTCTTTGTCAAAACCAACTTATGCCCCTCTGTCCAAAGTTCCACATATCATCTCAGATCTACCTTCACTGTCCATGTTTTCTTCATTTATTCTTTGCATAATACGGATTGTTATTTATTTATTTGATGTCACATAATTAAACCTTTTTGGGAAGCATTTTTTAAACTGTGGAGTAGGGGCAGATTTTAGTGCCAAGAACTATAAATGAACCTCAACCTGCCTCTAGTGGCTTTGCAGAGCGGATCGATTCATAACTGGTGCAGGACATGACACAAATTGTACAGGAACAACAGTGACAGGCACTAAATTGCACATATTGATCTGCAAATATAAATTCAGCAGATTTTTCTTTCAGCAGATTTATCCACCGCTCTGCTCTTTATGCATCGGTGCAGTGCTCCCTGTGCTGGGTGTTTTGCTCACTCCTTGACAAGACAAATTTGTCAGTCTGCAGAGTGAAGACTCGCAGTCCTCGCCGCAGTTTGAGGTCGCTGCTGAACACGGTTGTGAAAGCAGTCGGGTGACTACAGATTTGATTTTCTCCCTTTTTACCTCAGATGCAGCCGTAGCACTAATTGTTTTGTGCGTGTGTCAGGAGTGTGTGAGTGTGTGTGTGTACGAAGAGATGGAGAGTAGAGAAAGCACTCTGTCCTTGGTTAAGGCAGGGAGCTGACAGAGAGTCATCCGTCACTGTCAAGTCTTGTGTATTTTCACTGTCGCCTCGGCTGAATAAAAGGCCTGCCTCTGAAATCAGCGGCTCGGACAAAAGGACGGATCCCGTTGAAGGAAGACGTGTAGAGAAGGAGAAGGAGAAAGAGATGAGAGGGTTGGAGTGTGAGATGGAAGCTCTCTGGGGGCAGTTTGTGGTTACTTGTAGGTATGGCTGTGAACTCTCCCTCAGTAATAAAGACAGAGAAGCACAGAGAAAGTGTGAAAAGAGGATCGAAACTTGTTTTGTGGAATAGCACAAATGGATCCTTGGATCAGTATTTAATGCTTTTGTCGAAACCTTTGAACGGTGTGTAGGAAACGGTGAGATGGAGAGGAGATTGTTTCCAACTTTCTGTCATGTTTCGATAACGTCAGTCAGCAAGGATCAGATTTTGTATGTTGCATATTTTATAAGGTGTGTCTGCCAAATGATAGCAGTAGATGAGTCGGGTGTTTCATTGCATAATGATTACAACTTGAATATATTAACAACTTAGCGTGTCATAGTCTCTTAAAATCCTCCATAAAACCGTTACAAACTATCTATATGAGAAATGTGAAGGTCTAGTTAAGTTTAGACCGGGAAGACTGTCTGGTTTAACTTAAGGAAAGATCCAAATATGATTAAGACATAACATTGTTGGTAGGAGATGGGATGCAAGTCGTGATCTCTCATGTTAGAGTTTTGAACTATGATTGAACATCCCATTATATGATATTTGAATTCGGAAAGTAAAGACAAACGCAAACTGTTCCCAGAGTGTTGTCTTGAATTGTCTTGAGTTGTGTAAACATCAGTCAAACAGCTCAAATGGATTTAGTTTATTAAGACAAAAAACAAAGAGAAAACCTGTTTGGTATTTCGTTTTGTACTTAAAACAGTTAATCAAGTAACAAAGTTCTTGATTCATTTTCTGTCAGTCAATAACTGTGGAGAGTTGACATGGCTGTATCCGTGACTCAGTGGTTACGCTAGCAGTATCTGTTGTACAAAACTTCCTTTCCATACAACTCATGTCTTAGAGGGAACTAGTGTTTTTGCAGTTCATACTGGTCTCCAATTAAAGTCATTAAAGACCTTCAATGCCCTCATTAGATAACATAAAAATGTGCTAGTGATGTGAGAGCACTTGTTTCTGGTGGTAATCACATTCGCCTTCACTGCGAATCAAAGAATGTTTAATTAAGCACAATTGTCTGGTCTGAATTGCAGTGATCTGCCTTTTCATTGATATTCTGAAAGCGTGTCACTACACTGGCAGATTTTCAGGGCACACATACTGATTCAAAGTATTTTAGGTGGATATTTAGTGTGGACTTCGTGAGGATATTCAATTTAATACTGTTGCTGTTCCCCGAATGTTCTGAGCTAATAGATTTCACCCTGTTTTTTTTTTAAAGTGTCCAGTGTTTATTTTCTCTCTGTGGGCCCCTGGTGTCATTTTACCAATGTTTTTAAAAAAAAAATTGTACTCTCCACTAAGTTTAGATCATCCATGATCCATGGTCCATTTACCGAAGCCAAAACATAGCCATCCTGCTTAAACTTAAGACCGGGACAGCTCTGACAGATGGGATATAGTCGCCATCGTCTCCTGATCTGTGATTGGCTGAGAGTTTTTATTGACACAAGCCGCTGCCACATGTTGGGACTCGGACACTTCAGTGATGGAGGACAATGCTGGACTGTTGTCTGTGTGCAGAACTTCATTCAGATTATGTCCACATGAATCCCTGTGAGAAACTGTCCTGTGAGTGATCCCTGGGAAGTTCACCCAACGGATCCATTTATGTTCATTTTTTGGAAGTAAGGAATAAAATTAAATGGAATGAATTATTTAAATTTTGTAAAGCAGGATTCAGTTTTATTGTGTTGTGGATTAGTGCTGCACAGTAGGTGGGGAGTGGCACTTAAACTGTCAAGCAGCAAAGTTGTGAGAAATGATCCAATCAGGAAACCATCGCAACACTGAGCAATAGAGATTTTTAGAAAAAACAAAGATGAAAAGTTTGGTAAACTGGATTCTGTAAATGAAAACATCGGTAAGCATCCAGGTCCCATGTGGGCTTTAGCTTTCAGTCACCATTTAGATCTCACATTATCCGAGTATTGACACAGCCTGGGCCAATATGATAATTCGATAAAAGCCAGGTAGCCAGACACTAAATTATTGTGTCATCCTGTTTTTTTTTTTGTTTTTTTTTTTATTTGCAGACGCACAACTTTGGACCAACCAGCTTCAGTTAATGTCCTTTCTCATTACATAGTGAACTGTATAGAGACGACAGAGGCAGTGCAATCAAATGATACTGAATTAATACCCCTGCTGTTGCCAGTTCCAGCGGTGTCCGGTGTCAACGCCAATCTGACCTCTGCTTGTTCCAGCTGCTCTGATGATTGCTCTGTATTTGTTATTGTAAGGCTGTCAGAGCTTAACTTTGCAGGATAACGTTTATCTGCAGATGAGTATGAGTGTCACTCTGTCCAAACACGCTGACACAGATTACTCAGAGCTGACTGACTAGTTGCCAGGTTTGAAATAATCCATTTAGTTTGTTGTTAACTTTCTGTCAGATGCATTGCACTGATTATTTGCAATTTAGTCCATTTTTAAAGATGGGCGCACTTTCATTTGATTCACTCTTTGTGGCCAGGTGAGCCTGACTGAGCACAACAAGAAACCTCATCCCCAGGTTATTTGAAAATAAGGTGTTTTTCATGTTTGCGGCTAAATGCCATTTGTCAGGTCTCCAACACAATGTAAATTATCCTCTTTTTTTTTTTTTTTTTTTTTAAGACTGCCACTGAGGCCTGACTGCAGTGAATGGCGCTGGGCAAAGCTTTTAAATAAAGTGGGTGTGCAGCGTGAAAAGCCTATCAGCCCGACTCTCAGTGAGACGTTAAGGGGACAGGACAGACTGATGAGAATGAATGGGAGGCAGCCTACCCGCTCGCTTGTTCGCTCTGCATGTATTCAGTTTTCCATTTTAGTTTTTTTGTTTCTTGGTTTTTTTTCCCTGTCTTTATTCTTTTCTTTTCTTTTCTTTTCTTTTTCTTTTTTTTTTCACTTTTTGTCAGTCTTACTGTAAACAAGGAGCTTGGCAAAAAGAAAAACTCTTCTCCTGACTTGCTGTTTTAGAATATATATGCAGCTTTGGCAGGGAAGTACATTATGTTTAGAATAATAATTGAAATCACAAAAATCAGCCAGTACAGTAAACAAAGAGGGCCTTAAGCCCAGTGGCTCCTCCTGGAGTAAATCTTCAAAAATGGGTCATAAATATATCGTTTGATTTAACTCTTTTTCTATATTAACTAGCTATCGTACCTTTTAGCTAACATTACTTGGAGAGGAGTAAAGATTGAATTTCTTGGGGACTACTTTCAGATGCGAATTAATACACATTTGCCCCAGTTAGTATTTATGTATGCTTTTTCACCTTTATTATTTCTGCATTCTCCTTTCTTTCTTGCTTTATCTCCTTCTTCTTCTTCCTCCTTTCGTTGTGCTGTCTCTCTCTTTCATTCACTCCCCTCCCTCAAGACATCACACGTCTGTCAGGAATGTGTATTTTGTATTTCTTTTTTTTTTGCCCTTTGCTACAGTAGCTCTGAAGTGACACCACCCGGGAGATTAGGACTCTTCCATTTACCTCCATACCTCCTCACCTTATCTTCCTACATTTATTATCTTCCGTACACGCTTTGAGCCCGTGACACATGCCATATGGGAACAAAAATTATGCCCGCACCGCTGTACGAATAGTCTTAGTTTAATTGAACTGTCATGTTTCTCCTATTTTGCTGATGGTTATTTTCATTCGGAGCCACATCTTAGTAGTGAAATGTGTAGTCAGTATAGATGAATGTCACACAGACTCGCACACATGTACACACGCGATCGATCAGCTTCTTTCTTGGTGCTGAAGTTTAGATATGGTGTGTTACTGTCCGAGTTGCTTGTTATCCTCTGAGGCCGGGCAGCTTCTGGTGGACCAGGTGTTTCTTTTTCATTCCACCATAACAAGAATGGGACCATTGATAAGAATTTTCTACCTGCTTATTGAGAAGCAACAGTTTGTTGAAGTGTGTGTGTGTGTGTGTGTGTGTGTGTAAAGCTGGTTTATGAAGTTGTTTCAATGTTCAGTGGCTTCATTATCTTTATGCATCTGCTCTATTTTGGGCAGACCCATGTGCATAATTGAAGCATGAAATAAACCTTATTGAATACCTTTCATCTCATCCTCCTCCCCTGCATTAACTGGGTGACGAAGGACAAACAGTGTCTCGTAAACTGCATTGTGGCATTTAAAATCTCCGGAGAGGTTTTGTATTTCGGGCGTCTGTGTTGTGTTGTTGCCATCACACTTGGCGCTCATTTTTCGGACGTGGACGTCACGGTGGGGTCGGCTGGAGCAAATCCCACAATGCACCACATAAATGACCCAACAGTCCTGCAGCTACATAAAATCATAGTGGACACAGTGGGAAGAGTCTGAGGTCATTCTTGGCTGTAGTTGTTGGTCATTTGGAAATGGCAGGAAGTGGCTTGTTGTGAAATATGTGTCAGTTTGCTGAGTCAGTCTTTGCACTGAAAAGAAAAGGAAAAAAAAAAAAGTCTCTCTCATCCTCTCAATCCATCCTCTTAAATCATCCTGTTAAGTCCTCTTGTAACATAACTCCCACAGTAATGTTTCTTTTGCATCGCATCATCCTTTTATCCTTGAAACTATTTTAACACAATTTTAATCACAACCAAGGTCAATGTGTTACGTATTGATTCATGACAGATTTTGTTATTTATTATTGTATCAAAGATGGGAGGAAAGTGTTTAAGGTCATTTTAAGATGGAATGAGACAGAAGTGAATCTAGTTTGTAGGTTGTGACTCTGTTTTTTGTAAGAAAATAGATGAAGAAACAGATCAGAACTGAGAGCACAGGTTATTTGCTTCAAACTGACCACAGCAATTCTCTTTTTCCCTTGTCCACCAATCAGTGATGAGTGAAGAGCTAGTACAGATGGTAGCGAGATACTACAGATGTGGTCACTGAAAACATCCTACCTTTTTAACAGCGTGCTTCTTTTTGCTCCAGCTCCAAGAGGAATTGCAAGGAAAAGTTGCTGATTAAAGCTAATGGATGAATGGGTTAGAGGAGGTTGTGTATAATAGAACTGGACTGGACTTCACTGCAGTATACAGTGCTAAGATATAGGATATTGATTGGGACTTCGACATGGCCACCATCGTAGACTGAGGAGGTTTGGTCAGAATTGTCTGTTCATTTTCCTACAGCTCGTCCCTCTGTATCCTCCCATCAGGTTCCTCCACAAGGGATGTGGGGCCATCACTAGGTTTAAAGAAGTCCAGCTCTCTCGAGAGCCTCCAGACAGCTGTTGCCGAGGTAACCCTCAACGGGGACCTCCCATTCCACAGGCCTCGCCCCCGCATCATCAGGGGGCGCGGCTGCAACGAGAGCTTCAGGGCGGCCATCGACAAATCCTACGACCGACCGGCTGCCACGGAGGAGGACGATGAGGGCATGGAGACATGTAAGATATCCCATGATTCACCTTCACCTGGGGTTTTAATAAGACTATCCTCTTTCTGAAAAATCGCAGGTTTGATCCCACCACGGCCCGGGTGTCATCTCTGTCAGCAGCTGGGAGTCCTGTCAGTGTCCTTCAGCAAGACACTTCAACCTCAGTCCCTGTCTAACTCCTGGAACGTGTCTGAAACGTGAAATTATACATCGATAACTTTGCATTATGGGTTACTAAAATGATGCTAAACCACACTAACACAGCAGTGACGATTCCTAACAAGGATCGCTACTGAAACTCAGAAAATGTTGACGAGGCTTCCATACTGATGCATGGGAGTGACAGCATTCTGACTAATGCTCAGTATCTCGCTGCTGAACCTATCACTGCTTGTGGCAATGGCAATATCGCTGACTCAGGATGTAACCAGGATATCAAAAGCATCACATGTCAGTGTGAGGCACCTCAAAGAGGACGAGTCAGGAGGCTGGATACAGCCTGTGATAGACGAGCTTCCTGTTGGGAAATTGGTGACGCATTTACTGGCCTTCTCCCAGAGTCTTTGGATTAGAAGACGACACAACAATGTGTTCAAAGTCACTCTTTCAGTTTTTATTATCACAAAACAAGAAGGAAAGTGTATTAAGATAATCATTTTCATTGGTACTGCAACACAAAGTGCGGAATCTCCAAGAACCATATGTACAACAATGAATTATTTTCAAGCAATAGGTCACAATTACAGTGTCTGTGTCGTGCCTGATTCTTCCTCTGTTTTATCTACGTGGAAATGACGTTTGGAACACGTGGTCTTCTTCAGGCGTTCTCCTCTTTTTTTTTCTACACTTAAATGTCATGTCCACATGAAATTAAAGAAGGAATCAGACAGCAGTGCAGGGTATCTTTAAATCTTTCCTGCCACCAAAGAATTTCAAGTTTTTCATTCTATATTCCTTTACATCTATTTTAGAGCAGAAATAATGTGGTGTTTTCTATCTGAAGAGAATCTCATATTATGTCATAGTACCATCTGATTAGTAATGAATGTTTTTGCTTTTCATCACTGTATAAGAGTCGGGTGTCTGATGTTCTTTAATGATAAGTATCTAATTGTGGAGCAGCGCTCTTCCATCACTTGTAATATACATTGAAATTGTATTCAGCTGCTTTTGGTTCTTAGGAGACATAATTATACATTTGTGAGACTAAAAGATTTTCTTCCATTAGGTTTATTGATTTTCATATGTGCCATAGTTCTGCTTAAATGAACTGTTCATTGGTGAAAGATAACATGTTCTCCACTCCCCCACCCCCCCTGTTTCTCCCTCTTCGCCTTCACCGTGTGTCTTTCCCGTCTCCCCAGTGGAGGAGGACACGGAGGAGAGTTCACGATCAGGGAGAGACTCTGTGTCCACGGTGGCCGACCAGACCCCGCTGTCCGGCACCGAGAAACCGCTCGTCAACGGCACCAACCGCACCAAAGAGGAGAAGAAGAAGGACAAGGACAAGGGAGGGAAGGAGAAGAAGAAGCAGGAGGGAGTGAAGGAGAAGGACAAGGGAAAAGCCAAGAAGGGCATGCTGAAGGGACTCGGGGACATGTTCAGGTAAAATGAGAAAACGTTGGAAGTGAGTCTAAGCTTCTAAGTGTGTTTACAGAGCTGCAAGTAAGGCAGGCCCGCTAAGAATTTACATAAATCAATTTCATTTTAATTTTCAAGATATTCCTCTCTGTTTAATGTCAGGAATTAACATATACATTCAAAAAGTTTCCTGATAGTTTGAAACTTAAACACACACATCTACTTGCGGCTGTGTAAGAACACAGCGTAAGAACTATACACCTTTTGAAGGCTCGGATAAATCGGAAAGAGCTATATGTTTGTTTCTCTGTAAATGATACAAATCACAGACCAGAGCTGTGCAGCCACAGCACTAAATAGTGCGAGGAAACCCTAATTAGACTTCCACACAACTTGACCAGACAACTTTCTGGTTTCTGTCCCTGTTAATAATTCTTTCTCTGCTTCTTCCAACGTTTCACCTGTCAAACATCCCTTACAGCTAAACTGACAGAAATCCTCTCTCCTACGCACGTATACATTAGCATTGGTGTCCAAATTGGCTCGGAAACCTCAGGGCCTGGCCAGTAATATATCCGTATATCATATTAACCAAAGTGGTGGTGACAGGGAAGGGAAACAATGCCTGTTGTCTGAGAGAGGAAGGTAATGAGATCCACAGAGATGGTGAGAGATAAAGAAGAGAAAGAAGAAAGGTAGATATGGTTTGGTGCAATGGGTAGTGAAAGGTAAAAACAACAACAACAATCTCAACTCAGGGTCCACTGAGTAGATTTTTCTGAAACTTTCATCTCCATCTCACAGTCTTCTTCATCAGGTGGAATTATCTTGGTTGTCAAGTGATTAGGTCATGCATACTAGATAAATCACTTCATGACAACTCAAAGTGTGATTACTACATAATTCCATATGTGTTATTTCCTAATTCTGATGTCTTCAGTGTTGATCTACAATGTAGAAAATGGTCAAAATAAAGAAAAACCTATGATGGATTTTGACTTAACATCTTCATCAGTTAATACTTGACCTGTGACCAAGAAGGTCAATATATCGACTTTCCAACCCTGGTGTGAATCTGAGGTCGAGCCCTACAATTCCATCATATCTAAACCTAAGTTGAAAATGAAAATGTAGTATCACTGATATAATTAAAAATCTGTATTAATGGCTTTTTCATTCTTGAGCCTTTAAATACATAGACTGTAAAACCGTAACAAGATATTTAATGTATCTTTGAAGATGAAGGAATAATGAAAAATAGTAGCAAAAAAGGGAGAGCGGTGAACGAGAGAGGGTTTAGACAAAACAATGAGGGCGGATAGAGGACAGTGAGAGCGCGACAGTGATTGTGAATAAAAACGATGGGTTTGGCTGTCAGGAGCTGAAATTGCGCTGTTTGGCCCTCAGGGGCTCCACATGGCTGAAGCCAGCAGGGCTCTGTGTCAAACAGGTAGGATCACTTCACATGACACCAGCTTACTTTCAGAGTCAGAGCCACACCCACACCCACACACACACACACACACACGATGGAGTAATCAGTGGGATGCACATGAACAAACTCGTGCACAGAGGCACAGTTCACACTCAGGAATAATTAGTAGGGAACACACACGTACATATAGATATATGGTTCACTGAAGTGCACAAACTGCAAATACATGCAGAAATATTTCTAAGTGAAGTCCACACACACAGACCACAGAGACCACACAGATAACACACAAACATCCACAATTTGGTCGCCAACAAATACACACTGCTGTTATTCTCTATGCTTTCACACACACACACACACACACACACTAAAGTCCAGTTTTCCTCTTCACCTCCCACATGATAACGATTGGTGTGCATTGTCATAACATGAGTGTTATGGCGCTCTGATTGGCTCAATGCTGGCCACATCAGATGTGCTCCATTAAAACTCTGTCTGACTGCCCGTTTGATCTGCGCCCAGTGTTTACTGGCAGAGACAGCTGTGCGCTCCAGAATAATGATGTGAGATATGTCCAGCCCCATCTGTGTGTCTAGTCTGGATCACGAACTCAACTTAAAGGAATAATCCACCACAGATTGACTCAGTGATCCATGTTAGTTCGTGAAAGCTTCAACATTCAGAGCAAATGAAGGTCAGGTAGATTTTAACCAGAGAAATTCATCTGGCTCACAGGAAGTGATGCGGTTAATATTTCTGGTTTGTTAAGAATAAACATAATTCCCCTCAAATACTGTATTCTTCACAAGGACTTTATTTGCTCACATTTAGCTGACTGACTTGTCCAATATTTCTATTTCGGAACAAACACTGTTATTTATCTCTTTAAATATTGTAGCAATGTCAAGATTTATTGGAATTATTTAAGCCATTTTGCTTTTAAGAGAACTGATTGTTGGTTAGTTGCACATTCACCTTGTAAAGCAAACAAACTATTATTTCCTATTACTTGCAAAACTTAATATTCATGAGCAATATATTGGGAAAACTTTATTATTAATAGACCTCACTTTTCAAATCCTTGCTATGAGATCCACTGAAAACAAAAACATAATTTCTGGTATATGTCCTATGTTGTATTATTTAACATATATAATGTATAAACCAATTATCCAGGCATGTTTATCACTTAGTGTTCCAGTGTTTACATTGTGGTTTGCTCTTGAACTAAATAAGTTGGGTTAAACTTTCTTGTTGCAAAAACTCTATTCTTACCCCTTAATTTAAATTTTTAATGATAATGAAACTATTTAATAGCATTTTATTTTCAAAAACAAGTTGATCACAATAAAATTTAACATACAAACACATTAGTCATTATGCATTTATAAGGGCATGGAGAGAAAACATGAACAGAAACACCAACCATGCAGCCATTTTTCATTCTAACATGGGAGTCTATGGGGATTGACTCATTTATGGAGACGGCCTCAAGGGGCCATTCATGGAACTGCAGTTTTTGACACGTCCACGTTGGCTTCATTTTTCAGCCCCGGAGGCTGCCGCTTGGCCTAAACAGGCAAATATGAACGATGCAGTTTTACAGGATTAGACTATTACAATTAAATTATGAACGATTATATATGATTGTCATCAGGTCTTGCGTCTTCGCCTCGGACAGATGACTTTTTATGGCTTTCATGTAACACTACCCCTGAGCTTACCCTATAGGAATATTTTTCATAGTAGTAGTCATAGTTTTTATTTCACCTTTTTGTGTCATGTCGTATTGCGCCACATTAAGATGCTCAGAATAGCATTGACAGAAAAACACATCCCATTAAAACCTGCATTGTTTGACTGACGGATAATATGAGGGAGCTACAGTTTAGCAAACAGCACGGTGGTGAGCACCTAGCAACAAACATGTTACTAAAAGGAAAGAAAAAGTTAGTCAGTATTTGCATGTTTGACTTGTGTCGGTGTCAACATGTCACGATGAAACAGCATGCATGAGTGTGTGCTGGCCCCAAACCAAAGAGGGTGGATGTGTCGAGAACGACGTTATAAAAGCCTATAAAAATGGAGCCCTCTCACACGACCAAATGTGATGTGAGCAAGTTAGTTCCCCCCGAGTGGCTCTACAGCGTGTCAAGAGCTCCCGATGGGTGTCGTGTGTTTGAGTCAGTGAGTGTGTGTGTGTGTGTGTGAATGAGTGAAGGCGTTCGGTGCAGGAGTGTCAGGGAGCTTGTACTTTGATGTGTGTTTGCATGTAGGAGGGATGGATCAGGAGTGGGAGGCCTGTAGAAGTCAGAAGAGTGTGTGTGTGCGTGTGTGATCAACAGAGCTGCCACCGCCTGACCCTCTCATGTCTCGTAGGCCTCACACTCAGTCCCAATCAAAGCCTCATTACCATCAACCCCTGCCAACGTAACAGCCTGCCAACTCTGTAGCCATCTCTCTCTCTCCCTCCCTCCCTTTCTCTCTCTGTGTCTCTCTCTCTCTCTCTCTGATCATCACTTGGACTCAGAAGCAACACCCAGTCTGTTAGCTTGGCATCTGCAAAGATGGTCGCTGCCCAGAAATTCGAGGACTGCGCTAATTTTGCAGTGGTTTTAGTGTGTGTCTCTGTGTGTGTCTCTGTGTGTGTCTCTGTGTGTGTGTGTGTGTGTGTGTGTGTGTGTGTGTGTGTGTGTGTGTGTGTGTGTGTGTGTGTGTGTACTGCCATGAACAAGTGAACAAGCCTGAACTCAGAAAAGGCTCACGCTGTGACAAGCTTCATGATGTGTTGTCATGATCTGTTTTTTGACCGTTCACGCCGTTGGGTTTTTCCAAAAACCTCTCACTTAAATTTTTTTTGAGTCTGAACTTGTTTGAGGACAGATTTGTCAAGGATTGAGGGACATTGATGCGCCACGCTCTGTTCACTTGACCTCAGCAAGATAGAAATGCATTGTCTGCAAGATAAAAAAAATATCATGGTCCATTTACCTTTGTTAAGCGGTGAGCTGAATCCTTGCCACTTACAGATCTAAGCTGCTGATATAGTTGTTTAATTTCACTTCATGCATGTAATGAAGACTGTGCCTATAAATAAAGACATGGCCAATGAGAAATGAGACTCTAATGCTGAAAAATGATGAGATAAGATAAGTTAAGATGGACCTACTCATCACCAGGTGTACTTTGGCTTAGCTGTACCTTCAGCTCAGTGTCAATATTAGCATGTTAGTATGGTAACAGTAGCATGTGAACCTACGCAGTTAGCTTGTCGACATGCTAATGTTTAGTATGCGTTATTTAGCACACAATCCTTTTAGCATTCTGTTGCTGTCTTTGTTCCGGTTATGTAAAAAACAAATTGTGATGTTTCACATTTGGCAATTTTAAGTTACTGTCATTCTTAATTGTAGCTGCTCATTTCAAAAATGTAATAACCTTTTTTTGTATTTCTGATTTAACTGTGGCAAACTGGCTTTCGAAAAAGGTTTCATTCAATAACATTTTATGGCAGGATGGTAAATGAATTCAATAACTTTCTCCAAGTGATAATTTTGGAACGCTAGGTGTCATAATTTAAAGGCGATATATGTAAATTTTTGCTGTCGCTACATAGCCAACATCAGCATTTACACCTGTTTACTTACCTGTCTAGAAGAAACATTATTCATTCCTTTACTCACCAAGAGCTGTGTCCAATGGTGGAAAGTAACGTCAATGTTAACTCATGTTTTGCTTTTATTTCTATCACTTATTTACGTCTACTGAAGTTACCATGCCAACTAGCTAGCTCCGGTCTAGCTGGTCCATCTTGTCACTTTCAGATAGCGGGTCACTGTAGCGTCCAGTCAGTCCTGAGGAAGAAGTGCTGCTCAGAGGGCGTATTACAACCTCTTGTATGGTAAACACAATGATGGCTGAAGCTCTCAGCAAGTGACCATCACAACCACTTGCTCGCGCTACAAACGACATTTGGCAACATAGAAAACTGGCAAATAGCCCATTAAAAATGGTCAATGAAGGTAGGAAATTCCTGCATTTATCACTGGTATCCTTGACATTTTCATGTATGCCATCATACAGTGATCTTATTTTAGGGGCAGCCTTTCTACAATTTATCTTAAATTCACCACTTTGTGCTGTACTGACATCTCAGCTTAACCGACCTCTCAGCCGTGCTGCATATCCGGTACGCTTCCCAAAACTGCCCACAACACCAGTTGTTTTCACTTTTTGTGCTATTGAACGGATTAGCAGTGACACATGGGTGGTCTGCTGAATTGAATTAGCTGAATCCTTGACATTTTGAAGTTGTCGTTTGAAACCACAGAAACCTGTCAAGGCCTCATTATCAATGGCGCCGGGCTCACAAGACAAGGCGGGCCTAACTGTGCCTGGAATATAAGATTATTAAATGCCCTGGTGTCATGGTTAATACTCTGTCTCCTCTTCAAAGTTTTCCCATTCAGTCATAAATCTTGCTGTGTGTGTGTGTGTGTGTGTGTGTGTGTGTGTGTGTGTGTGTGTGTGTGTGTGTGTGTGTGTGTGTGTGTGTGTGTGTGTGTGTGTGTGTGTGTGTGTGACAAGGAGAGTTGGGTTGTTTTTTAAGGGGCTGTTAATGAAAGTTAGTGGTGTGGAGAGACAAAGTGTCAACCGTCTCTTTCTGTGATAGATCGCTCCTGCTCTTAGCATTAACAGCAAGCCGTCACTCTTTCAGACGGCCGCAGTTAAATTAATCAGGTAATGGACCTTAGTCTCTGGGCCTCCCCCCGCCCACACTGCAGTTTCCCCTCCTCGTTCCTATCTCTCGCTTTTTCTCACTTTGTCTTTTATACACTCCACAGCATCAGGATCTGTTGTCATTTAAGGGTTTTTACTCGCTATGACACCTGAGGAATAATTTTAGTAGCTGTATTCAGTAGTAGAGTTGCCAAGAGACATTTAAATGTCTCATGGACAAAAAGAGAAACAAATTTATGGACACTTGTGAGCTAGTTATTGTGCCATTGACAGTACATATCACATGCTGTCTGTGATCATCTTGGATTCAATTTAATATTAGCATGAATTTTAATCAAAAGCCCCACGCTGAGACAACGGCACACTGTGCATAGAAGGCAGTGATGATCAAATGACCAAAATACTTAACGAGAGGACATTTTATTCCTTTTTTTCCTGGTATGGGTCACGGGCCGTTTTTATTTTCTAGACTGATTCATTATGTTTGTCTCATTCTTGGTTCAGTCTGGCTTTAATTCACACACACAAATAAATTCTTTAGTCACTTTCTCTTCATTACTATCATCCATTTCCATTTTCCCCATGTCAACTGTTGGTTTTTCACACCCAATATTGTACAGTTCTTTTCTCTCACTCTCCCATTCATTCATTTTTTTTTTTTTGCCTCTCACCTTTTTTCTTCCCATGCCATGTTGTTTACTTCTTTCTGTTTTGTTTCTCAGTGTTTCACACACTCCTACACTCTCGCACCAATGAGTTTTCTCTGCAGATTCATTTGCTTGTTTTTGTTCTTTTCTTCCTGTGTTTCTCTCATTGATTTACTTTATATTCCTTGTTTTCAATTCTCTTTCTTCTGCATCGCTTTCGATGCACACATACATACACACACACACACCCCTCACATCTCAGTGTATTTTCCTCTTTTTTCTCTCTCTCTCTCTCTCTCTCTCTGCCTCATATCAAGTCAATTTACACTTTTTCTCTTTAATTCTTAAACACACACTCCACTCTTTCACTTCTTTGGTTTGCTTTTGATCTTGTGACTTTCACTTTCCTTCACCTACTTTTTTATCTTTCCTTTTTTTTCTTTTTTAACTTTGTCTCTCTTTCTTCAGTCACTTTCACACACTCACACAAACACACACACTCAAAACACACACCTCTTGTGCTTGGCTTTGTATTCTTCACAGCAGTTTAGTTCCTGATTTTAATGTTTCATTCATTGAGTTTCTCTTGCGCAAGTTCATTCTTTTTCTCTCTTGTTCACTGTCCTCTGTCTGTGTCATTAACACACACACACGCGCACACACACACGCACACACACGTTGTCTCTTTAGAAGTCGTGGATATTCTCTGCGGACCAATTTCCCTGTGAATAATCATGGAGGTTCATTGTGGAAGCGAGCGCGGTGCCAAAGTCATTTCTTCAACAGGCTGCAGCTTTATACTGAGTCAATCAAGCTGAAATATCTCTGCAATGGCTCCTATTTCGTTAAGCGTCACTCCCTCCCTATGAATATAATTACTGTGATGGGGCCGCGTCTACGCCTTCTTCGTTTACCACTCCCAACTTTAAACGAACTGAATTGGGTTTGAAGTTGTTAGAAGTACTTTTTCAGATGGTTCATTTGAGGGCTCGATCAAACCTGCGGGGTGTTTTTTTTTTGTGTGTGTGTGTGTGTGATCGCAGACAACATTTTCAGTTGGGGGGGTACCGTCAAGGTTCTGGCTGACAGCAGTGTGGTTTAAGAGTAATGTCTTGCATTTTATCAGCAAACCTGCTGGTTCACTTCAGGTAATAATAGGTGAATCTCTTAGTTTTAGATTATCTAAAAGTTTTTCCTTGAAATCATTCTGTTATAACTCTCTAATCCACACCAGAGTCTTAAGTTAAACTGTAGTTAAACCTCACATTATAGCTGCATAGGTATACCAAACAGGTATTAATTTGGCATGTTTTTATGTTGCAGGTTTGGGAAGCACCGAAAGGACGAGCGGCCGGGCGAAAAGATGGATCGTAAAGGCTCCAGCAAATGGAGGCCTGAGGAGACGCAGGTTTCTGAGGAGGAGACAATGAAGATGAGGATGGAGCAGGAGAGGTAAGGTCTTGATGATGTAGCTCCTGCTGAATGCTGTTACATTTAGTTGTGTGCTGCAGGTGTCGCAGGGAGTGTAGCTCCTTTTGTCTCTGGACCCCCATGTCCTTTGTTACTCTGGGATCCAATGTCAAACAGGTTACAAATTGTCATAATCTTGCAGCTCCACTGAGCTATAAGAATCAAAGTGAAGCACAAGTGAATAAAATAACTCGTATTTGCTCTTGGGGATCACTCACAATGTTTTCAAGCGAAAAAATCCATGTGTTTTAATAGCCTTGATCACAGCTCCAAAAGTGCAAATCCAAATTAAAGCTTCTATGTTGTCTGCCCTCCTTTGCCTCTCTTAGCCTTCCTTATCTCGACTCATTAAAGCTGAAATGCTCAAACTAGTGGACGACAAAATTAATTTTGGCTAAGGCTTGTAAAGCCTCTGGTACTGCTCCCTGCTTTGATATAGATCAGTTAATATGCAGCATGTGGCCAAAAGTATACGGACAATGTTTCATCCAAAAAAAAAAAAAACAATTGTTGAAAATGTGTTCCAAAAAAAAAAAAAAACACAGGCGGTTAATTTGCTAGGAAGCCTTTGCACAAGACTTTTGGAACCTGCTGCAGGGATTTTGCTCCCATTCAGCCACAGGGGAATTAGTGATATTAGCCACTGATGTTGGCCTGGCTCATAATCTGAGTTTCTCTTCATCCCAAATGGCTTATGATGGGCTCAGTGCAGACCAAAAACAAAATATTCCTCCATGGACCTCATTTAGTGTTCTTGGGCATTGTAATTAGAAAACCAAAAAAGGGCCTTACCCAGACTGTTGCTGCAATGTTGGAATCAAATTATTGTCTAAAATATCATTGTATGCTGTAAGAATTCCCTTAATTGGAAAGACCAAAAGTACACAGAAGTATATGGACAGGGATGTTGTACCCGAGTTATGGCTGCTACTACTAACAGCATGATGAGGGAAACAAGGAGGTCGTGACCACAATTCAGTGTTTTTAATCCTGCATAACAATCAGAGTGAATGAATTCCCTCTACTATGTTTTATAGACTAAATAACAAGGGTATGTTCTATATATTTAATAGCTGTGTTTTAATAGTTTAATAAATTCAAATACAATTTTTTTTTTTTTTTTAAAAAGAGCAGATACCGATAACAAAACATAATTTCTGATTGCTGTTATCAGGTGGTTTCTCAAAACCAAACAGCCCTGAGACATCATGTCTCACTGCTTCTCCGTCTCCCTCTCTTTCCACCAAACTAAATGTCAGACGGGCACCATGCCAATATTTTTGGGGGCAGCGGTTTATAAATGCCAAGGCCATTACAGCCCTGCCAGCTAATTAATTCCCATGCTCTTGGTGTAGGGGCAGGAGTCATTACTCCCCTCAGTTGCTCGTTATGAAAATTTGGTTTGTAATTCTTTCTTTACGCCTGCAGAGCAGATAGTCCAATAATATGATAATAGCCTCGTCTTTATTTTTAATTGGCATTAGGTTAACGCAAATGCCACGTCAGATGATTTGGTTTGTTACGCCGGGTATCGTTAAAAGTTCAGAATGGTCTCTTTGTATGTTAATCCAATCTGTAACTTGTCTGTTATTTCCTGTCCTCAAATATTGAAGTCACATGCATTTATTACCATGATGGAGCTGCGACCATTGTGGACCTCTGGACTACTACTACTGTGTTATTTCAGGCATGAGCAGCACAGATAACATGTTCCCTTTTCTACCTTCATTCAACTCATTGTGCAGTTTTACAGTGTTGTCAGGATACAGTGGACTCAGTTGTACTTTTTGCGGTTACATTCTGAATTCATAGTAGATTAAAGTCGATTACATTTTCCCTTTTGTGTATCCTTCAAGATGTGAAGCTTTTCAATCTCAAGTTTCCTTCTCGTGTCATTAAATTGAATATTATCTGTAATCTGGGTTCATTTAAACCTTCAGCACATGATGTAAATGAACTGAATGCCACTACATGCTGGAGTAGGCTATGTGACGTAAATCGGTTTGTATCAGATATGGTAATACCTGTTATTACACGAAGTAGTGTAGAGAAGTAGAGACTGTCATTTTACACCTGTGTCGTCTTCTTTTTCTTCTTTTGCCTCTGCAAGAGCTGAGAAGTGGGTGGGTCAGTTATTTTTCACATTTCAGTTTTGTTTTGTTTGTTAGTGTGTAGTGGTTTTGTCATGTAAAGCACTCAGGGCAAGAAAGAGCAAAGGGAAATCGGGCACAAGGCGGGATGAGAAACCAAAAATCAGCTAAATGCACGTAGGAACTCTGAGCATTTACAGAGCAGGAAGTATCTGGGGATTGTCTGACAGTAGTTCTTTAAATCAATGCAATAATTATAATGTTCAGGGTGGGGTGTTTGACTCACTCCAACCAAGCGTGCCCCACCTCCCTGAGCACCTGAAAAGCACAAGCACACTTCTCTCTCATTTGGATTTAACCATTAGCTGAGATGCACTGATATTGACGGGGAGATCCCACAGAGGACTGTGGAGGACTGTGGAGGACTGTAGAGGACTGTGGAGGACCATGGCTCCTTCGGCGTTAAACAACAATCCAGTTAGCTGCATTTCGCCGAGCTGCTCCTCGCAAGGGTTCAGCTGGGAGCTTTGGCACCTCGCTGCAGAGCGCCTATTGATTGGCGACTGCCAGAGGCTATGGTTAATCCAGCTGTGATTGACTAGATGGATCACATGGTTTAAGTGTCATGTCCCAGTGGACTCCCACCCCAACTGAGACAAACAAATCTAAACAGACAGCTCAGACAGTGCACTGATGTTTGCAAGGGGGTAATGCATGGTCATTTGAAGAGCACATAAACATGCATATACAGTATGGAAGTGATGCTTCAGTGTTGACATCAATGTACTGTATATGATAATGTGTTTGGCCTGAATCAGATAGTTGCTGTGTATTGATTGGAAACATTCACAGCTATTTTAGTACATACAGTATCTCTAGTTCTCACTACCTTATTTTCTTTAGTAAAATTAAGGTGTTGGCTAATGCTAATGCTGCTGTACTATCCTAAGCTTTGCTTTGGACAATGCAACATGCTACAGTAGAAACTGCAAGGTATTCTACCTGGCATGTGTGATTGCACCTGTTTGATTGGCCAACACAGTGGGTTGCCAGATGATATTGGCCTGTATTGTGGCAAAAAAATTGAGCCAACATAACACTCTCTTTTGCCAGAGCTATCTGTACACAAAGCACACAACACTGAACACATCAGGCCCTGTATGAATCCAGTGTGTGTTTTAAGAGGCAGCCACTGTTCTGCACAGTATACCAAGTCATTTGTCCCAGTGAACTTCCCTTGACCCAGTCGCTGCTGCTCAGCATCAGCTCTTCTAATGTAAAATGTATTCTCGTGGTTCCTTACCATGGCATGCAACAGAGAAATGTTGCGTTCTTAAAAATGTCCAAATTTGCTTCTGCATAGCTGGGTTGACCCATATGAATTATCAAATCCCTGCAATATTCCCCTTGAAGAACACAGCAAGTGCTTCAAAAGTGGCAAAAATTTCGTCCTCCAAACCATGAAACATTTACAGATATCAATCCAAAAAGGATTTTCAGCAGCCATCTTATCCTGCTGGACCTTCTCCCTTCATGTACTTCCTGCCTTTCTCTGTGGTCTATCAGTTATGTCAGCATAGGAAGGTTTATTACACAGCGGGTAGAATAGCACATAATGGACAATTGTTCTGACTCGATGTGGTAGAAAGGTCACTCGTCAAACACCTTTCTTCTACCATAATGTGCCATCCTGCCGTTTCTCTCCCCTTTTATATGCTTTCTCTCCCTCTCTTTCTGCTCTGCACTTTCCTTTGTTTAACGTCTGACTCTCTTCGTACCTCTCCTGTTGCTCTTTTTTTTTTTTCCCATTTACCCTTCATGCTGAGAGTATTTTCATCTCTCATCAAGGTTAGTCGTTAGAGAAAACAGGGTTTCCCTTACGCAAATATTTTGGGACTGAGAGGTTAATGATTAGGCCAAGTGTGGTTTTCCTTCCTCACCCGTTTCAATCAACGTAATTGTATTTGTGGAACAGTTTTAGGCACATTGCTTGTTAAGTGCTTGTCATATTGACATAGATAGAGACTTTGTCTGATTTTGTCTCAAAGGAATACTCCTGTTAACACTTACTTCCTGCATGCGTTAAAGGTGGCTCGAAAAAGTTTTAAAATTTTGAAGTGTTAGTGAAGGATGGCAGCTGTAGACATCCAGGATTCAAACCAGTTACAATGGATTCTAGTGGTGGCACAGATCCACTGCAAAGAACGATTTTCAGAGACAACCATAATCTACTTTTCCACCCTCAGTACGTTCTTAAGTTTTCCCCCAAAAATATGACTGTTACACAGCTTCCAATTGTCGCTAATTGCTAACTGTTCACTTTGTCTGCTAATGTAGTGTAGGTGGTGACTGCTAACATGCTAGTGATGAATGCAAAATGTATATTTATCAATATTTTGGTAGAAAAATCTATTGTTTTTGACAGCAGACATTGAGAGTGGATGACAGTAAATTCAACCCAACAGAGTGTGTGTTTAATACTTACAACAAAATGATTTTTTTGTGTGTGTGTGTGTGTGTGTGTGTGTGTATTCCTTTGAAGGAGCTATTTGTAAGCTTTGCTATTGCTGCATAGCTAACATTAGCATTAGCAGCTGTTTACTTACCAGTCTGGAAGAAACGTTACAAGTTCAGCTGTCTCCATCGGTAGAAAGCAACGCCAATGTTATCTCTTGTCTCTATCGTGTCTGTTCTTCTAATGAAGTTAGCATGCTAACCAGCTAGCCCCGACATGTCTCGTCACTTTCCGATAGTGACTCTCTGTTATTTGTCAATCACCACCACCTGCTCCCGGCAAGAAACCACGTTTGGCAGCAAACAAAACTTACTAATAGCCCCTTTAAAGTTGGTTATTGTAAACTGTTTTAATAAGTATAATTAACTGTGATTGTCAATATGAAAATGTTAAGAGTATAACCAAACTGAAACAAACCTGAACCAAAACCTATCCATTGACCAACAGATCAATGGATAATAAAATACAGTGCATATACTGTATTTCAGGCATGTTTGTAGGTTTCCGTCCTTGCCGTTTGTTCGGTACTTCAACTCTTTAGATTTCAGATTGTGTCCTTTGTCACATAACACAACTGGTTCAAAGCTGCATCCTTCCTCACTCAGAAACTGGCCCCGTTGACCCCGTCCAGGGCCTCGTTATGGAATGGGGTCTGCACGGCGAAGGCCAGGCGGCTGGATTGGTATGTCTGGCCTTATCTTATCAGCCACTGTGCTTGTGTATACAATCAGTAGCTGCTCCCACTCCTGCTGCTGCTTTCTCTGATGGAAAACACTGTTTTTCCTCTGGGTTTAAAGATAGATCCCTCAAGGGCCCTGCTTCCTTCTGCGCCATTAGATAATTGCTGAGTCCACAAATAGTACAGACGCAGTGTGCAAATCCCAAAGCTTTCATCTGACATAGGTTGAGTTGTCGGAGTAAGTGTACATTTTGCTAAAAAAGATTGTTACCCGTGTCCAGATTCAGTGGGGAGCTGTTAGTCATCAAGTTCATTAGCAGCCTTATTTAGGTGTTTTAAAGTAATCCCTCTCATTTCTGTTCTTTTAATTCACATTGTGCTCCCTCCAATGGGGAACTCTCCTTATCAGACTTATTGTTTCGTTATGCACAGCATGCAAATTTTCTGGAGGAAGCATTTCAGATTTCAGCCCGCTGTGTGTTCAGTGAAGTTGCACCCCCTACCTCGCCACCACTGCGGCTGTCCCATTCGCTTTCTCGCTGCCATTAAAAAGGGGCCTGGAGAAAAGAGAGCAGTATGATAATTGGTAGTTGTAAAGCTCTGATAATTGGCATGGCTGTAATTATGGGGCTGCGCAATAGGTAGTCCCCCTGCTGTAGAAAATGGTGTTGCCAGTTATTCACAAGATAATGGCCTAAAGAGAAAGAGTGTACGTATGATTTCTGTGTGTTTTAGTTCTTCTGTGTGTGAGACAGAAAGGTGTCAGACGTGTGTGTGTGTGTGTGTGTGTGTGTGTGTTTGAGAGACACAGAGAGAAAAGGGTAGCAGCTATACATTAGCAGCACTCTGAATACAAAGTGCTTTCTTTGTTCGAGGTGTAGAGGGGGCGAGAGACTATTATGCATTGTTTATGGTATTATTCATTGGGGAAAAAAAGCATAAATAATAGACTCCACATCTTCTCTCTTTTCTGTAATGGAAAGCTAAAAAGGCACAGTAAACAATCACTTGCAGATGTTGCAGCGGTGCGTCTGGTGTTTTGTTAGTGTGACACCTGAGATTTACAGCATGTGTACAAAGCTTTAGCAACATAAAGGTTTCACCTGTGCAGCGCTAAATATGTAATATAATATGTTTACATCATTTTTTTTTCTGCCTGTATCCTGCAATAGTATTTCTTTTATGTTGCTATTATTGTGCTGTTATCAATATATAAATATAGTATATAAAAATATATGTTTGCAATAGCCCTTTAATGTCACTTACAAGAGGTGCTGTAGCTCAGGATGACAGAACCTCTTTACTTTTCATTCCACTGAACTTTGACAAATGAGACTATTTCAGACCTTGAAATGTTTGTATAATAAAATACAACTCTCTTATAATATTTAAAATGACCAAACTCAGGCTTATTCTTCTGTCAGTCTCCCCATGGTCAAGTCAATATGGAAAGGACTCTCATCTGAAAGTAAATTAACTGTAAATGTTACATTTTCTGGCCAATTTTCTTTACAACAAAAGGCAGCATTTGCAGAATGCTTGCCAAGGATAACACAATAATACACAGGTGTATTTGATAGTCCTTGATACATGAATGTAATAATAACACATGGAGGAATTTGGTAACATAACAACAGAATGCAGTACAGTTCAAAAACTGCAAAAATTTTTAATAGAGATGGCCCCAAGCTACACAGGACCGTATTTATTTGGACTTAGTATGGAAGTTTCAGCCAGGAAATCTAGACTTTTAGCATCAACGTGTCCTCCATCATCTTCTTCACCAGGATCCAGGCCAAGACCAGGGAGCTGAGAGAGCGACAGGCCAGGGAAAGGGACTACGCCGAGATTCTGGACATAAGCCGCACGCCGGAGAGGTCCTCTGAGGAGGAGCACACGTACGCCGGAATCAACCCCCTGAACAGCTCCGTGGACAGCGGTCACAGCCGACCCCACAGCCCCCGAGACGAATACCCCCACATCCATCCACACCACCAGCAGCAGCACTCCGATTCCCTCTACACCCAAGTCAGCAAAGCTCGCAATGACCGGCCTCCATCTGCAGACAGGTAGGAGTGGATTTAATGCATTTGTTTCTAGATTTCTTTTCTTAGAGCTTGATGCGAGGGGTCAATTTTCCTTTCTTTTTTTTTTTTTTTTATAAAGTTTTGTGACTTCTTATTTTAAAAACAAACTCCTCAGCTGCAGACCCGCGTCACATTTATTTTCCTTTACTTACCGACTGTCTTCCCTGGGAAAAAAGATGAATTAATTACCTGGTGACACTAATGAATTCCACTGGAGTCACATTCCCATTCAAGATGCCATTTCCGTTCAGACCGGGTCACGGGCTGCCATTCACAGTTCAGCAACCTTTTTGCCTCCCAATTCCGAACCACAGCCCAGTGGTGGTATTTTCAGGGAAAAGGTCTGTCTGGGGGCCCGATTCCGCCTCGCATTCCCAGCTCTCGTAACTCTGAGGCAGCATTATTGCGCAGAGATGGCAGGCTGGCTATCACACCTGGAGGAGAAAATAATCACAGCAACAGAAGGCAGGTGGTAAATGTCAGCCCGCCGACTGCTAGACACAATGCGCCAGTCTCGGGGGGGTGGGGGTGGAATTACTCTGGGGAGGTAGTGAGTGAATGGAAAACCTTTGAATACCTGTCTCTCTTTCTGCCCCGCTTGACCTTTTCTACCTTTCTTTCTCTCTGTCTTTCATTCTCTTGTTGATTTCACCTCGTTGCTGCCTTTTCACTTTGCTGCATTTCGCTGCCTTTCTGTGAATGTATTCCGTCTGAGCCCATGATTGACAGCTGTCACTCACTTAGAATAATCACTTTGGGCTGGCACTGAGATCCTTTTCCACTGTGCACTTGCTTTCTCTTCATTTACAGCAGCCAAGCGGCGTTATGAAACTTAAATACCAATGCAAAGTCCACTGCAGTGACAGCCAGCCAAGTAAAAGCCTGAATCTTCTAAAAGCCTGCGTCTTGTCAACAGCAACAGCAGCAGCAGCAGCAGTAGTTGTCGGCACTGCAGGTCCATGCTGAGTTGCTCCCAAATCCTCCCCCGATCAATGAATGTTGAGTTTCGTGGCCCCAAGATGGATTTGGGAAACTCGAAGCCAATCGAGGGAAGCCTGCAGCGCAGCAGAAACACAGGCGTTGCAGGCGGGTACATCCACGGCTGAATGAATGGGTTTGTCTTAGTCGTGGTTTTCACGCATCCCCAGATGGCCCCGGCAGCCTGTGTGTACTTCAAGAGTGCTGTAGCTCGTATTGATTCATAATTCATGGTGCTGCTGTTGTCAGTGTATGATTTTTTTTTTTCTTCTTTTTTTTGTATCCCTGGATGCAGTACTGCGTTGAGGTATGCACATGCACAACAGAAGATAATATTACAGTTTTAGAGTTTTATTTAATTAAGAGAGGGAATTCACTCATGATTTAGACTCTAATCATCATCTTATTAAAGTTTATAGCTCAATTCAATAACCACATAAGCAATCTATTTCTTTTTTGTCTCCCTCAGTCTAGTATGTGATTGGTTTTAGTTGTATACCTCTTTGGGGTGAACATGTTTTACAGGGGAGCTTCCACCCTAAAGCCCAAAACAACAACAACAACAACAACAGCAGCACATTTAAAGTGTTAACTAGTCCCGTGTTTGCAAATATTTATTTATATATTTTATTGAATTGAATTGAATTGAATTTTTAGAGTGTTGGTTGGACAAAAACAAGATATCATCCTTGGCAGTGGGAACCTGTGATGAGCCTCTTGACTGTTTACATCGACAGGTAAAATGATGAATTAGTTGGTCTGAAAAATAATGAATGCATTATTCAACAATTAAGTATTCAGTAGTTGCAGCCCTGAAATGGATAACCATGACCGTTTAACTTCAGTAGTGCATTTCATTGCACTCCAGGCTTTGGCTAACTGCTCCACAGGTCCTCAGAGACATGTCTCATTATTGCATTTAATTTTCTTCCACCACAAAGAAATTAGGCAGAGGCAATATTGGTCTTCTCGATTAATATCAGCAACAGGTCTTACTTATGTTTGGCTTTGGTTGGACTGCGGCCTTTGAGAGCACAAAAAAATGTTCTGCCTGAATAATGTTCTTTATGTGGTTATGAACACAGCTGTTCGGTGTTACTTTTCACACTGTATATCAGCTGCTCATGGCTAACCATGCTGCCCCAGAGGTGAAATGCTGGCTCTGTTTAGGAGGCTTTGATTACAGCAGTATAGGTGCCAGGGACACAGTAAGAAAAATATACCTCCTGAGAGAACCAGGAAGTGTGCTTCCTGTGTCCTGTCTGCCTTTCTTCCCTCTACTGAACAGGAAGTGAATTAGACCCTGCCATGGCAGGAGGGAGAGTCACCCGACGGCGGGAGTGTTTGTTATTGTGGGATTCGAATGGCAGCATGAGCTGATATCAGAGCTTTAAGACTGTGGAGATTTGATCAAAGCAACATGTCCCTAGAAACTTTTTTTTCCTACACTAACACTTAAGTTGAAACTTAAACAGTTTGGGATTTCGTTTGAGTCAGCTCGCTACTGAGGGTGATGCTCTGTGCGTCAGATCAGTTTAACTGGCTGAGTCTGTGGCGCTTAATGTTTTTTATGCCCAGTTCATGACCCAAATCAAGCATGATGTGGCTTTCAAATTGTCACGGTTTTACATTCGTGTTTGTATGGTCGTCTTGTTAGCGCTGCCATGTTGTGATTGTCACAAGATTATGACTCAGACTCAAATGGAAGGGGCCCCGGCTGCAGCAGAGAGATTTGTAAGCTTTAGAATATTATATAATAATAACTATGTTTATTTATATTACACATATCATAAGAAGGTTACGCAGGGCTTCCAACTGCAAACACAAGCACAATTTAAAACAGTGATGAATGGAAAATGCATAGCAAAGCACACAACACAACATAAACACATGCACACAGTAACAATGCTTTAAAATACAAAAAACTGCATGAGAGACAACATAAAAAACATAAGTGTGTTTTCAGTAGCGACCCTCAGGAAAACTAATCCAAAGCCTCAGGACCCTGACTGCATGTAGTCATAACTGCCCTGATGAAAAAAAATGCTAGCAGCTAATGAAGCAATTCAGAGCTCCTCAACTTACAAACAGGTTCTATTAAGACTTGTATCAAACAGTAAATACTATAATATTTATCTATTCAGAAATTGAGTGTGAATCTTCATCAGCAGATTGAGACTCTGGGGTGCGGTAACCAGCTCCACACAGGCTATAGTTGTAAGTGGAAGGCTTGGGCTGATATTCTATAATATAGAATATTGCGATATTTTTCATGATAGCGTGCCAGAGATAATATTGTATATCAAGCAAGCAATATTTGGGCTGGATGGTGTCAGATTAGTGCATGTAAAATTGGAAGATTGTTCATATTTTGTGGATTTAGTTAAGAGCGTTGTTGCCTAACACTGCACCATTTTGTAAATGTTGTATGGACATTTGGTTGTGACAGGAATATAATGCATTACAATGGTCTAGATGAGATACAACCATGGCATTAACAATGCATTTACCATGTCCAGAATCTGGATCACAACTGCTCTACATTTGACTACAGAAGGAGAGTAATCCAGGCTTAAATATATCACAACAGGCAAAACTGCCTTTGATGCTGCTCCCACAACCCTTAATTGCTGTCATACTCTCAGTACAACTGCTACTAACGATAAGAATCATCAACATTGTTACCATCATCTTCCTGAAGCATGTTATCCAAACTTCCAAACTAACCCCGACACTGACACAACCTTCTGAGCAACACGGCCAAAACCTTTTCTTGAGTCTCTAAATGAGGAGAGCAGAATCAGTCCAGCCCTGTGGTCTCTCAATTCCTCCTGGGGCTGTAAAATGTACAATTGCACTTTCTTAGCATCGTGGCGCTTTAGCAGTCTTAGGGGAAACGAAAAAAAACAAAACATGCAGCTGCATAAATATCCAGTGGAATTCATTTTTAATTGCTTCTTTTTTTCCTTCAGACATCGCACTGTCAGAAATTTCAATTTAACTGCGGAGGTTTAAAAACAGAAAACAACTAAAAGGGGCTTGAAGGAGCTTCAGAGGCCTTTGGGAACAGTTTGCCATTTCCTTTGCTTTAAAGAACCATGACCATGAGGACTGTGTGCTCAGCCGGTCCTGAAACAACATTTAGCTCTTTCTTCTAGAGTCCGCTCCGTAACATTTACTTTCAGGATGAGACGTTGTTTCTTCGTAGACGATGTCTCTTGTTTATGTTCAGAGCTGCTTATTTGAACAAGACAGTAAATTGGAAGATGTGGATATTTCTTCAGAAGCACAAGATGTTGTGGTTGTGTTGCGTTGCGTAGGTGGTACGGTGTACTATCAGGTTGCAAACAGTCTCTTTTTAAGTGTTTCTGTTTTGGCTCCCAACCAAATTGCATAACCTTGCTGCTGGGACACTGGTGGTCTTTCTTTCTCCCTGCCAAGCAAAATATTGTCCAGAGCTGAGTGTTTTTATCTCCCCCATGTTTTCCCATCATTACAGCTACAAAAATATTCCTCACTGAGGTCCCAGAGTGTATGATTGTCATCTGCTGACATTTGTCAGTGTTGTTTTTCCTAAATTCCCTAAAACAGGAAATAAAATGTAGAAGTAGATGTAGAAGTCACAGCAGACAACGTCCAGAGAATGTTTTGCCAGTTCCAGTAATCATTCATGTTTCTCAGGTGTTGATTAGCTGCATTCACTAAAAACATATTGTGAAGCAGTCCAGCGTGTTGTCGAATACCTTTATTAGCCCTCAACACTTCTGTATCACACTCCATCCCTGTTTTGTGGGTGTAAGTGCACGCAGAGAGCCAAGTGAATTAGCCACCATTGTTTTATTCCCCTCCCAGCTACAAGGCAGCAGTGAATGCTGGGAAGGCTCTGAGGGATTTGGTGTGATTTGATTTTCCGCGTTTCCCGAGGAGGCAGCGCTCTTATTGAATCGGCTCCATTACATTTCATCTCCACCGGGGGAATAAAGGGGCCTCAGAGGGAGCGAGCGCGGTCGTGTTGTATCACAAACACACCAGAAACAGCAACGCCGACAAACAAACAGACAGCAGTCGCCTTGCAGCTTTTCGCAGGCTGATAAGGTGGTGTGTGTGTGTGTGTGTGTGTGTGTGTGTGTGTGTGTGTGTGTGTGTGTGTGTGTGTGTGTGTGTGTGTGTGTGTGTGTGTGTGTGTGTGTGTGTGTGTGTGTGTGTGTGTGTGTGTTTGTGTGTGTGTATGCGCGCGTTTGTGTGTGTGTGCGCGCGTTTGTGCGTGTGTGCGCACGTGCGCATTTACACTTCATGCATGCTGTGTGCAGGAACTGTTTAATAGTGTGTATCTGCGCCGGTGCTTGTGTCATTCCTTGCTATGTTTAGATGGCAGCCACTTTGTTCATATGCACATGTGTATTTGCTGGAAATGTAGACGAGTGAGAGTGACAACTCAAAGGTGTGTGTTTCTGTGGATTTGTGTGTGTGTGTGTGTGGGTGGGTGGGTGTGTGAGTGTGTGGGTGAGCCACAGAATGATGGCAGGTATATGCAGCCGCATGCAGTAAACACAAATCTCCCGCCTCATGTAAGATTCTGTGAGGGCTGGATTAACCTGTGAGGGAACCCTGGGGGGAAAAATGAGCCATGGGTTCCTGTTGACCCCCTGTTCTTCCAACTTTCCTGTACATTGTGCATACATTCCCTTCTCTGAGTATACATGGCAGCTATGATATATTTTGCCTGCAGCCCCAGAAATGGATCAGTGCCTCCTATCCTGAAACAGCATCTGCACTCGGTTTCACTGTGTGTTACTTAGTTTATGGTAATTTGATTAAAACATGGATTTATGTAGGAATATGCATTATATAAGCGTGATTTGATTAATTAAGTCAAAAGGGGTTGCTTGTCATTAGAATCATTAAACTGGAGTCCCTCTCAGCTCTATGCACCTTTTTAGCCTCTTTTAGCTTAGTGTTTACGTTTTTGCCCACCATACTTCATTCTTATCAACATTGTTTCCATCCATTGCAGCTGTTTTGAGCAAACAAGCTCTGATAAACTGACTACGCTCCTGCCCAGCCCCAAACTGCAGGCAGACAAAGCTAGAAACTGGCTGGTGAACACACTGGAGCACTTGCAGTTTGGCTCTTCCAGCAGTTGAAGAGCCAAATATTTCCCTCAGGTGAGGAGACCAAAACAGGGCTAAAAGAAGAGTTAAAGAACCAGTGTGTAGGATTTAGTGGCATCTCATGGTGAGGTTGCAGATTGCCTCCCCTCCTTTTCCAAGAACCTACGGTGGCCTTAACATAATGTAAAGACACAGGAGGTAATGTAGACACACTCACATAATGGAACGTAACATAATGTGAAAACATATACCCCTTGAGCCGGTGTTTGGTTTGTCCATAGTGGGCTACTGTAGAAATATGGTGGTACAACATGGCGGGCTCTGTGGAAGGGGGACCCACTTCCTATGTAGATATGAAGGGCTCGTTCTAAGCTAACAAAAACACAATGATTCTCAGTGTCAGGTGATTATACACTAATGAAGATATAATTATGAATATTATATTCCTTTTCCATAGATCCTCCTAAATCTTTCACACTAGTCCTTTAATATTGGACTGAGATTCATCAGGTGTCCAGAAACATGACATGACAAACATGTGAATGCCAATGGTACTCTGAGTCTGCTAGACATTTAAATAGACAACTGTTTGCTAACACATTCATTACATGGTCATAACATGTCAGATGTTGAGTGTGAAGTTTTCCCACACTGTCCATGTGGCCTAAGGCATTTATCATTTCAGTTTATTTTGTGCTTCAGTGGGACATACCACCAGGCAAAAACTTTAAGTTGATAGTTAATTACCACAAACTAATTGTGTGAATGTTAAATCAACCTTGGTTGGAAACCTAAAGACTGTTTGTAGCCAGCACATGAATAGTAAGTTGCTGCATTGCTCTTTACTTAACGATTAATTCAATCACACCCTTTCAGTGTTGAGTAAACATGCAGCTAATCCAACATTCCTGTCCATTTAGGGGCCTCCGGGTCTCCCGACAGAAGCCCCAGTTTGGCATCAGGCATGTAAAACACAAAGACCAAACTAGAAACATGAACAGAGGAGTATCCAGAACTCGCACATACTCACAAACACACACACAAACACACACTGTGTCAAGTACAGACAGAGATTTAAAAGACTACAAGTTTAGATATAATTTTCTTGGATTTACAAACTAAGGCCAAAACAGTAGGTGCCAGTATTTTACACTGTATGATGGGATCAACGGGAAAAAAAAACCTTTCTTTCTCATTATCCCCCATAATCCACTTACTAACAGACATCATCCGTGTTGTTTTTCACTCTCGTTCCCATGTTTATCTAATCCCACACATCTGACCTTAAAGCGTTTCTCAATCTGTTTATCTCCTCTGTTTTCACATTAACAGGCGTCTGCCCTGTTTGATGATTTAACACATTATCACGTCATGTTCTACAACGGTTAATTTCCCACAGAACAGGACCAGCTCTGATTAAGATGCTGCTGCTGTGCAAAATCTTGTTGAATCCACAGAATCAGCTTTCAAAACTCTGTTTTCTCTGTATTTAAACAGAGATTCAAGCTAAGACTTTGTTTTCATTTTCTGTGGGGCTCAAAGTCTGACAAATTCAATTTTAAAGCCAAGTACATAAAGTGAACTATTCAGCTGGAAAACTGTGTGGAAAAGTGGTTTGCTTGTTCGCTTTTTTTTTTTTCTCCTGCCAGACTAACCTGGAGTTGGAGGAAATCACAGCTGTGACTTCTCCCCTTCTCCCCGACCGTTAAAGACCTGAGAAAAATCAAGCTCGGCAGCTTTTCTCTGCGTCTCAGCTGCTCCACTCTCTGGCTCGTAATGTGCGAATAGGCCCGCAGACGAGACGTTGGCTTTCACTGCTGTGCAGAATGTGAATGTGTGTTCTTGCCGCTCACTGAGCAGAACAGGTTGTCTTACTACAGCTTGGGGGACATCTCTGTTTTGAGGGTCATTGTGACTGCCTGAAATTGTCGCTTTTGAATGCTGAATCCACAGTCTGGTGATGGGAGCACGGACAGAATTTTGATCAGCTGCCACCATGTTTGGCCTCCGGGTGGAAGACATCTACACAACACAGACGTACTTGAACTTTTTTGCACCTGAGAAAACTCATCTCATCAGCAGTAGGTGGCTGGAGAGATTCAAGATACTGCCTCTGAAGCTAGCTACATCTGCATCCCAACTGTTTGGCCCCTATTGACACCCAATCTAGCTTCCACCTAATGTGGGTGGGCATGTTGTGTGTGCACCCTGTAGTCTCCAAGTGAACACGGCAGACCACAAATGTCAGCTACACTTTGCCTGCAGACCCAGAAACTAACCAGTGCTCCGGTTCTGCATAAATATATGTGGTCATTAAATACAACCTTATTGAGAAACACTTACTATGAACTAAAATAATAAAGATCTGAAGACTTGATATTGATTCAAGGCTCCTTTTATGGGACAGGGCTGCAAGAATAGTTAATAATGCAGAACCCGCCTTTGTTAATATTGTGCTTTTGTGGTGCATAATCCTTAAAAAGATTTGCAATTAATGAAAAGACCACAGTAGATGCCGTCTTTGCCCTGTAGGAAATCCAGCCTTGTTGGTGAATTGAACATGTCTTAGTTTATGGATTGACGCTTTCTGCAGGCCTAATGCAAACACAATGAGCTGCATGTTGACCGATGATGTAATATTTGTGATATGCAGCACTGCAGAGGTTCATCATCCAGCAGGTAAGAGGATGCATTCAGCTGCTCTCTGGTAATTTTATGTAACTGATTAATTAACTGATACATTCACGAGTTATGGTTTGTGGAGACGAGGTCAGGTGTTGTCTTTGGCATTACATGTAGGTCACAAAATTCAGTGTGCAGGCTTAACTCAAATAATGTGACATCTGTTTATGTTCTACACGTACAGTATCTCCAATATGAGATCTGATTCAGTTCTTTCAAAATAAAAGCTATGACTCAAGTAAGACTGTCGTACAATATAGGAAACCTGAAGGCAGCGTCAGGGAAGTTCTAATTTACATGACCTTTTGTTGTAAGCAGAGGCACACCATCTGGAGAGGCAAACCAGGCAAATGTTTGGGGCTCATAAGGGGAAAAGGGGCCCCCGATGGCCCCTCATATTGGCCCATTTTGCAGTCACAACTATAAACCTCCCATTAAGACGCTATACAGTGCACTGCTGCTCCCTCAAAACCTCCGATGTTGGGCTCATGTGTGCTGTAGCTGGCGTGTACCAATAGCCTGCACATGAGGCATTCAAGGAACATAGGAGCATCTAAAATCAAGGGCATCTGAGCCATTTAGGGGACAACTAGTCTGCATGTGAAGTGGAGGGGGGCTTCTTTGTCTGATCCTCCAGAATCAAGGCTCTCCACTGGTTGTAAGAATCTGTTTCTGCTTTGTATATGCTTTTATTTTCCTTGTTTTTAGCTGCTGCAATGTCATATTTTAAGACGAGCACACAAGCTCTCTCTACTTAGACACTGGAGATGCCTTGTGTAATTAAATGCATAATTTCCACAGCTGCACTGTCCAAAGTATACCACTCCGTTCCTACATCAGCCTTTCAAAATGGCAGCAGTGGGAGCTTGAGCTTTCACACGTGCAGTTTTCTTTCTCTTGGTGTTTCACTTAGCTGATTGGCAGCAGAAATACAAAGCGCTTCAAATGAACAGGGTGGATTCTCTCGCTGCTGCTCACGCCTGCTGTTTCACCAGCCAGAGAATCATCTAAAATCATTTGAAACGGCTGACACCATCCTTTCATCAACATGTCGTATATACAAATGATTATGTATGAGCGCAGAGTGTGAGATAGGTTATATTAAAGTTAGGGTTTGTCAGCCACCATCTGCTTCTATATGGTGGAATCAGCTGTTGTTGTATATGAGGAGCGACAGGCCGCTCCTCTTCCACTCCTAATCCCTGGATCGAGGCCAAGAGCTACAGAGGAGAGATATGTTCTGCCCCGGGGAATCCTTTATGGATGTGGGAGAGGACGGCTCAGTGGGTTTTTAGGGGTCATTTGGATGTTCTTGGGTTGGAATGAGAGCAGGCAGGTGACGACTTTATTTCCACATTGCTTTATGTCTGTTTTGGAAAACCAGAATCATCACTCTGTTTTTCAGTTAACTAAGGATTTAAGTTACTGTCATGCTGGCTGCTACATCTTGTTCGCCTCCTTAGTCTTCGATGGGGGGGGTGTGAAAACCCAAGCAAACCTACTGTGCAGCAGGGGCACAAAACCAAACTCACTGTTTTGACTATTAGATTTTTTTCCCCCAAATCTCTAAGGGCTTGTTAATTTGGATCGTAAAGACGGAGTCGTTTTAAATAGCTCTGCAAACAAGGTGGGCTTGGCCCTGTTGGAATCCATGGAGGGCCTATAAATCAAAGCTATTATATACAGATCACTCTTAGCAGATGTAAGTGGTGAGAAATATTAGTTTATCCATTTTCCGGCGTAGAGAACTGTAAAATATTTAACTATTATTTTTGCTGGTTTCTTGTCTTAAAAGGCTGCATACTGCTGAGCAGATTTCAAGAGGAATGACCATAAGGTCTCTCAATCCTGGTTCACAAACCCTAATAATTTCTTACATATTTTAAAGGTCCCATATCATATCCAGTGAGATTTCCATGTCTTTGTTGATTATAAAGCAGGTCTAGGTTCTATAATACTGTAATAAGTATCAAAGCGTTCAGTCCAAAGAGAAATGCACACAGCCTGTATTCAGAAACTGAGCCTTAAAATGAGCTGCCAGGACTTCTGTTATTTGTGATGTCACAACAAAGCTGACACTGCTCTGTCATGCTTCAAGTCCCGCCCACATGGACCCAACATCCAACCTTGCAGGATTTGGTTTCTCTGAGAGTTTACCTGTAATCTGCTATATTTTTATTTGATCACTGAGAAAACAGCCAGCCAATCAGAAGAGAGGCTCAGAGCCTCCTCTCTTCTGATTGGCTCACCGACCTGTTGTTTCTAGAGCTCCAGAGAGAAGCCTTAGAGAGGAGATGTAAAACTCTATTGAGATGGTTTTTGGTTCTTAAAACCACAAATATATCTTCTAATGAATCAACACTTCAAATAGAACACAGGAACAGTGTCAAATATGGGATCTTTAAAAAAGGAAAAGGTAAAGAAACCCCAAGTGTATCAGATAAATCTAGATCAGTTCAGTCATGACAAACAAATTACAGTGTGGAAAATGTATTCACTTATATTTATGTCCTCTCTCCCTCCTTTTTTCAAGGTCAGGAGTCTGTGAACCGTGTTATTGGTGTCGTCATATTGGGATGGATTAGTTCTCGTATATTTATACAGCAAACAATGAATAAAGCTCATGACTCCGAGCAATTTGAAGGGAGGGGACTTCCAACACAGAAACAGTCTTGTTGTCATCAAACTGGGTCACTGGAGATGGTTGAAATTATATTTTATTAAACAAGCATGTTTTCTTCACCCCATAAACCCAATGTTGATATTTTCAACATTTGGAAATGATAGTTTTCAAACATCTTAATCAGCTGAGGGAAATGTGCGCAGCCTTCCCTGATTCATAATCTAACTGCACATTTAATGAATTTTCAGGAAATGTCATCAACCGCAGCAGATAAAAACAGAATTCTCCCTTAAGTGCATTACTGATGTCACATTAATGACGAGGATTATGTCTCATAGTTTTGTAATGGGCGTTCAAGCTGGAGACTCCAAACATTTTAATAGCAGGCGACCTGCTGTGATCACACTAAATATCGCCTCCCTCTGAGTCCTAATCAGAAGCCGAATTAAGTGTTTGATCTGAGCTAAATGAACATGTACAGTAATCCAAGATTATACTGTTGTCAAAATAATTATTGCACTGATGTTCGGCATTCATAATGTTGCAATCAAAGGGGACATGTCCTCTGTTTAAGTGCTCTTGATATTGTTCCCCTCATCAGAAGATCACATGGTCGTTTATGTGCCACCTTTAAACTTTCCTGTCTCCCCGTTTATTACTTTAACTCATTAAAGTCAGAAATGAAACTACATACTGCTGCGTTTGTATTATAGGTGCTTCTTGATTAAAGGGTATATTTTAATGAATTCAATGGCCCACATAGTTCAAAAAGGGCTCCAACAATCCATTAAATCTGTAAAAAATCAAGACTGGTTTTGACTTGTTGAAAATCAAATCTCCATTTGAGGCCATCTGCAGCTCGTTCATGCACATTGGTGTCCTAAATTTCCCTCCGACGTGGCTCTGATTCATGATCAACATGACTACAGTCGTTTGTGTGATCAACAGCTGTCTGCAGCTTCACAAAGCTTCTCTTTTATTCCCGAGAAAACGCTTCTACAGTGGATTTTTTTTTTTTATTTGACGGCAACAACCACAACAAAAATCTATCACAGTCATTATAATGGAAGATACAATAAACAGAAGCACTATACTCAACGCCCACCACAAACAAAATGTCTAATTTACCAGAAAGGAGATTTTTTTTTTTTTTTTTTCGATTTTTGGGCCTGTAACTTTATATGAATCCGTTTCCATTTGTGATAAATGTGGCTCACAAGGCCGCAGACACAAGGGAAAGTCCCATGGGGCATTGGGAGGTATAGGACTGAACAACAGAAAACAAGTGATTAGGGTGGAGACACAGAGACATTAGGAGAGACGAACAGGTCAGCAGCTTCCAAATGATGGAGACAGGAATGCGTTATTGGTGTGTTTGAGTTTAAAGTTTCTAGACTTATGTTTGTGTGTGTGTGTGTGTGTGTGTGTGTGTGTGTGTGTGTGTGTGTGTGTGTGTGTGTGTGTGTGTGTGTGTGTGTGTGTGCGCGCGCGCCATCTCCACCCAGTATTGACCATGTCTGATATCGTGATGATGTCATTCTCTCCTATTTGGAGCCAGACTGACTGTCCGTCTGAAGACCCTCAGTGTGAGCTTTTCTGCAAACACCACACTCAGGAAATAAAGTAATCCTCAATACAAACACTGAGTGTCTTTAACAAAGCCAAAACAATATAATAATAGAGAACATTGTCAGCCTGAAACCTTGGTATACATGTTGTAAAGTACTCATCATATCTTACCTTTAGTCTAGATTTTAAAAAAAGGAGCACATTATTAGTCATGAAAACAGTCTGTGATACTCTTTCAGGAAAAATACAAGAACCACAATAAATCCCCTTGATTCTCCTCAAAAACATTTCCACCTCGTGACTGTTCTGTTGGAGGAAAATTCAACCAGGCAAGTTAAAAAATAAAAATAAAAAAAATTTCTACCGGCAGCCCAGGGATGTAATTACAAAGAAAAGGAGTATTGCTCACATAAAAACACCCATATCTCAGGGGCTAGCCTGTAAAACCACAGCCTCGTGCTACCTGGTTAGCCTTGTTGAAGTAGTAAATGATTTCAACATCCCAATTTCGTATTTTCTTCACTGTAATCCAAAAAATTTCAGGATCTGGAAACAACTTTCGATATGGCAGGGCAAATATTCATTACAATTAACATTGTTTCTTATATTAAGTTCTTACATGGTGGCTGATATGTCTATATTTTTAAAGGTCCCATATTGTATAAAGTGAGATTTCCATGTTTTTTTTTTATTATAAAGCAGGTCTAGGTTAATATTGTATATTAATGCTGTGAAAGTATCAGAGCTGTCAGTCCATGGAGAAATGCACACAGCCTGTATTCAGAAACTCAGCCTTAGAACAAGCCGTTAGGACTTCTGTAACTTTGTGATGTCACAACGAAGCAGTCACCATCCTCAGCCATGCCCCGAACCCCGCCCACCTGGACCCACTGTCCAACCTTGCAGGATTTGGTTTCTCTGAGTGTTTACCTGAAATCTGAAGTCAGTCACTGAGCCTCTCTTCTGATTGGCTAACCGACCTGTTGTTGCGGTAGCCATACTACCTGATCAAGGAATAAGTAAACAAGATAGAAATCTCATGATGCATTCAAAGCCAACTTTCAGAAACACTTTGAAAGTTGGTGTTGTCTAATATTGAGGTTTGACACTGGTTCTTTTGTTTAGGAAAGAAAAGAAGGTTACATCCACTTTTCACTTGGAGTTTCTTGAAGCCAGACCAGAGATTCAAACTGTCAACCTTCAGACCTACTTTTAAAAACTCAAGTCCTCTCAAGACACGAGACAAGAGTTTAAAGCGGCGCAGCCATTAATGTCACCAACATCTCGGTGGAATCCACTTAAGGTATTTAATATTCATTGGATCAAAGAATTTGCCAACATTCTTAATAGCACTCTAACAGCACTCTGGGCTAACTCTGACAGTGTGCTGCACATTAGTGGTGCGGGGCTCGTGTGACGTATTGTGCTTCAGCTCCTGCTGGGAATGGGATTGGGCCTGTCACAGTGGGAGGGGGGAGGCCGGGGTGTGAGTGGGGGAACTCTTGGCCATTTGGGTTTAAGCACAAAGAGCAGTGTGCAGGGTTAAGAGCTCGGTCTGACCCTAAAAGGCTGTTGACCCACATTTGGTGTCATGGATGGCACTTACTACATCACTCAGCTGTGTGGACTGGAATCCCCCGTGTGTGTGTGTGTGTGTGTGTGTGTGTGTGTGTTTGACTTGTACTGTATGTATTATGTATGTAGTGTGGTGTGCAGTAGTCCCTGTCCTTACTAAGTGCAACAAATTTTTATTTTAGGTTTGTAGTATTTTTGAGTTGCACGCTACCAGTCAAAATTTCTAGGGCACCTTAATTTTTCAAGCTGTTGTTTCAATTTACATAATTCAGTGTCTCAGTGCTTCTGAAATTAAAACACAGAACAAATAACTGGACTTGTTGAACTAAATGTAATCACATTTTTTCAAAGCCGAACAAACATTCAAACAGACATTCTTTCTACAAAGGAAATCAAACATTGTTCAGGAAGTTCGTCCCAACCCTGTTGCAGAAGTTCCCACGAATGTGTTGCATTTGCAGGTTTCTTTGCTTTCGCCTCCTGCCCAGTTCATTCCAAACCAGCTCCATAAGGTTTAAGTCTGGAAACTGGTCTTCCATCATGTGAAGCATGAAGTCTTCCTGTGTTACTGTCCCTTCTCTCACCATCCTGATAGAAATATACAAAACTACTTCCTGCAGTACAATGTCGTCCTGATAATGCATCAGTGGGTGTAGTAACACAGTTACTGTACAGACAGAGGGTTTGTGAGTCATCAGTAAAAGTTTAGATGTTTGCATCGACTTTAAAGGCAACATTTGTGAGTTTTTTGCCGTTATTTAATAGCAGATATTATATAACCTAAAGAAAATACTGGGAACACTGAGGGGATGACAAAGAAGCTCCTGAATGGACTCAAACTAGGGACGTTGTGGTTACTTGGTAATCCATTTTAGACCAGATGGCTGTTAAGTAAACTGATTTTAAACAATAAAAAATAAAGAAGGTGTTAATCGATAAATAAAAAAACTATCAGAAGAAGCCTTATTTAAGTGTGTATGTTGTTCTTAACTAATCACGTGTCATTCCCCTACAGTCATATATCCTCCACCCCCCGCCCCCACCCTCTGCATTCATTCATCCTAAACTGGGCCATACGGAGAAACAATGGACAGAGGAAAAAAGGAGGATTATATATAATCTAATAAGCGTTTTGATTTAAGACTTTAAAACCACAACTTTGAATAATGGTATCACACACATAAACATATGGACACACTGAGTGGAGAGGTCTGGTGCAGATAAAAGGAGGATGGATGGAGTGTGTTTGATGATGACAGCTAGGTCAAACTGGAGAGTAGGTCACTTGTCTCTGTGTGTGTGTGCATGCGTGACAGTGAAAATGTGTTCATGTGACTGGTGTGTGTTGTTGTGGGTGCAGACGAAGTGTGGCTCTACCTGGAATGTCCCACTTTTTTTTTTTTTTTCTTCATGTTTAAATCACAGCACGATGACCCACAGATCCACAGAGCCTGCTGGTTTTTATTAGCACAGCCTGTTCCCTATTAGACCTCCTTCCCCAACCAACCAACAACTAAACCCATGAATGGCTCTTGTCAATCAGTCAGTCGCTGAACTCTTCGAAACTCACCAAACCCGCCGCGGTGTCCAGTGTGGCAGATATACGGCTTGGGTCAACTTTGAAGCAGCTCAGGATGGTTTTCACATTTTCATTTCTGCAGAATAGCCCTTTATTTTATTTTATTTATTTTTTTAACCTAGTGACCTTATTACAGATATCCAACATGGAGGCAGATGTACAAGAGTGAGAGTGTAAGTTGTAAAGCGTGGAGGGGAGGGGAGGGGGGCAATAAAAAGACTTGTGTGATGATGCATACGAAACAGTTGAGTCATTAGGGAAGCAGCGGAGGAGTTTGCCGGGCGTTACAGCGTGTTGCAGCATCCTCTGAAATTTTCACGCTCTTGTTCCTCCTCTCCGCTGCCCTCCTCGCCATCTTCATCATGTATTCTGCCACTTACTCCCCAACAGCCTTTGACATTCACTATTAATGTATTTATGCGCTGCATGTTCCTGCTCCCCGTCTCTCTTGTTTTTTCTGGGTTTTTTTTACAATAATACCGGAGCAGCAGGGGGGGTGAAAAGGTGAGGAGGAAGTGAAGAGGCTCAAACTTCACCATCTAGGAAGTTCTATCAGGCGGTGGCTCTCCATTTTTTACACCATAGACATACACCGAAGGCCCCGGAGTCGCTTTACTTGCTGCTGTACCGCCGTACGAGACGCATCACTTTTTAACTCCGCGATTATTAGATCAGAGTCTGCAGGAAAGACAGGGGGGAAATGAGAAAACGCACAAATACTCGTGCGCACAAGCGCAAGGGAAACTTTTTCATCACGCCGTCGGGGAGCACGGAGTCCGCTTTGAAATAAAGATATTTATGGTTGTCTTCCCTTTGGAAAGTGAGCCTGGCTGACTTTTGATTAGCTGTGATTGTGCTCGTGTCTGTCTGTCTGCGTCTTGTTCTTCTTCTTCTGCTGCTGCTGCTGCTGCAGCTCATTACCAGAAAACACACACTCATCTCTTCGATCCTCTCTACATTTTTCCCCAGCACGTCCACATCCTCTCTCACATCCTCCCGTTCCGACGAGACGTGTTCGTACACCACTTGGAAATTACATCACTGCCCTCATCTTTAAATAGCCTGTGACATTTATTGATGGGTTGAAGTGTGCGTTCTCGGTGCGGCGTCGGCCCGGGGCCTATTAAAGCAATTGAATCTTCCTTGCTTTTTGTCTTTGAAGTGTTGTGAGAATCGCCGTGCCGTCCGGGCTGCGGTTAATCATTAGTGATAGCACAGTGCTCCATATGGAAAGCACTGCTTTTATGGCGGCCGCATGGGGCGTCTGTTACGTAGCTCGTAGACGCTGTCATCTCTGCTGTGTGTGAGAACGAGAGCAATAGAGTGAGATTTTGAAGCAGCCGAACTGTGTGGTATTTGTGTGTTGTGTGTGTCCTTTACTCCCCCCAGGGTATTAAACATAGCACTGGTGATTAGGAATCCTCTTTTGTGAGATGTAGGTTTGCAACCATTAGCGCTCCGTGTCATGTCGCTCCCTCTCATAACGTTGCTCCGGATGTGAACTTTTTTCACAAAGGATCTTGGCCCGTGTTCATTTTCCGATGCTTGGATACGACGCACCGCCTGAAGGCCTTTTCTCTCATGTGATGCGCAGCAGCAGCAGCAGCTACCGAGCAGAACAGCACAGCAACAGAGCTCTGTCCTTTATTGGGAATCACCCGCCATGTGATCTGGTGGATTGTTGTGGTTAGCCTCAGGGGATGTGAGCATTTATGCTTTGATGATTGCCTGGCCAGAACAATCTAAAACTGAGCAGCCTCAATCGTCATACACCCCACCCACCCACCCACCCCCACCCTCAAACACATGACTTTCATCAAATACTGTACCATGACTGTGACACAGGCTTTGTTGTTTCGTATGTTTATACACATAATGTAACACTGGATGAAGCGATGGTTGATGGATGGGTTCAAATCTTTTGCTGTCAATATAAGATGCTTATGATTTTAGCTAAATGCTAAATGCTTAATGCACATGAAAGATCTAAATCTGCATGAGTGGATATTTTGTCTTGTTTTCACAGCAATAAAGATCATTGATGAAATGTCAAGTTAAAATAGTTCATTTAGGTCAACCACCCGAGATTCTTCTATGCTGTTTATAACAATAATATCTCTTGTTCTGTTAGACCAGTGCTTCTCAAAGTGAGGCCAGGGACCTTGGGGAGGTTCCTCGAGGTTTGCAGCCATTGTTGCTCGTCATCCTCTTGGCTGTCTTTATGCCTCTTTCAGAACTACAATACAGTTAGTCTGTTGGAAGTGCATACTGTATGTACTGTTCAGATGCATCACGTAAAACATATGACATACTGTAACTGAATGTGAATATTTCAGTTATTTTAGTATTTCCAGTCCCAAGTTGCTGATTGGATAGCTGCAGCTTCATGAGTGCAAGAGTATATTTCATATTTGTGCAGTTGTGTGTGTGAATGTGCGATTCCAGGAGATGAAGATCGGGCCTCCCAGGCACATCATCCTCAGCCCGGTTTGCTCCCGACTGCAGCGAGGCCTCAGGTTTCCCACATGGAGTCCCTATAAAGCTGTCAGCAGAGCTCAGCCAGCGGGAGCTGCAGCCTGCATCACAACGAGTGGTTTTTATTTAGTGCAGGGAGGCAGAAATGCCGAAAGGGAGGAGGAGAAAGAGAGGTGTAGCAGGGAGCGTTTCGGGTGGTCAGAGGGAAGAGTGGAAAATGGGGGAAAGCATGGCATCAGTTAGAGACGGGATGAGGTCCCTCTTTCCGTTCTACCCCATACCAAAACAATACTTCTTCAGTATGACAGTGAGGAATATAGGCGTGTTCTTTAACAGTACTTTCGTTATCAGGGCTAAAAATCTGACCAAGCACTCAATGCTAACTTTCAATACTACAGTTTGCTACAGACACATTTCAGTCGTTAATCCAAAAAGCACTGAGGTTCATGACCCAGAGCTGAGAGGGAGATCGTCACCAGAGCAAGGAACACATAGAATGAATTGTTCTTTAGTTTTCTGCATGTTTGAAGATGTGCCCCAAGACTTTTCAATCAGAAGGATTTGAATCTAACGTTTTGTTTGTTTTTTCTTTATGTTTGAGCCATAATCTCCTAAAGTCCTTGAAGTTTTTCAAAGTTCAGGAACTCATTTGATCACCACATGAGTTTTTTTTTTTTTTTTTTACCCAATGTTCTCAGCTGTGGATACTTCAACACAGAGGCCTTTATTTTAATTTGGCGGGATTGTGTGCAGAATAAGATGACTGACTGCCAATGAGATAAATCACACGCTTTTATTTATTTATATTATTTCCTTGTGTTCTGAATTGAATTGGGCCCCTGTTGTTTGTGGCCCCCTCCCTTCCTTCCCCACTTTAATAAGTGTAACTGCATTTGGGATTAAGAGACCCCCTGTTTCAATGACTTCAATGTAATTATCCCCCGCCCCATTCCACACAAGCACACACACACTTACACACACCCAGCTCCAAAAGTTGTTTTCTTTATTTAATTAAATGCAATGATTTAACTGTGGTAGAGAAATAAAAAAAAAAAAAAAAAAAAAACTCATTAAACTAATTAGGATTGCCACAGAAGACTCTCCAAGCTCTTTTTAGACACTGTTCTGAGGATTGTAGCAAAGTGTGTATCTGCGTGTTTGGATCTTTTATTTCAACGCTCTGCATTTCAATGGTGATATCTAAAATCTATCGCCCTTTTGTGGCGGCGTCGAAATGACTTAGCGGTGCCGTGAATGAGGCCAACAGCTGCTGGGCGGAGATTTGCCAGCGCAATAACTGTCGGAACAAAACCTAATCACTCCTTTTGGCCCTCATTTGCTTATGCAAATCTGCCATTGTGAGGAAGTATATTAATAGTTCAATGCAAGGGCACAGGAGGCATGTTTTCAGAGTGTAGCTGGCGTCGCAGCTTTGAGGCGAGGCACGGAGAGAGTATGTGAGCTGTGAACTTTGCTGCTGTTTCTAGAAAGGCTCAAAGTTACAGGTTGTTGAGAATGTGGACTGAATGCTGAAGCTCTCGGACAGATTTTCCTGGTTTCCTATGTGGGTTTTTTCCAGTTAGAACAAAAGCTAAAAGAAGAATTAAGTTTCCATTCAGGAAATTCAAGTTGGCATTTAACAAAACTGACTTATGTCACCAACAAAGAAGGTGAACCGCTGTGTCAGAGGCAGGTCCGGTATTCACACGCTTCTCTTCTCCAGTATACCTTGGATTGTTCCCCAAACATTTGCGGCTTTTTGGTCTTTGTTATGGTGCAGGGTTGGGTTGCAGTTAAATCTGAATCCAGGATCAAATCTGCTTTTAGAGTCCAAATAGTTTCAGATACTTTATAAAATCCAGCTTTTAAAAAAGAAAAAATCCAGCTTTTAAAATTCAGCTTTCAATGTTTGTGAATAACTAAAGCTAAACATACTCAACTTAAACTCTGGTCAGATCCGTATTTAATTACCAGCAAAGCCAGGAACAGTAGAGGTGAGTCGTAGCCTGATTAATGGTCACAACCTGTAGCTGCAACTGAAAATGATTTTATGATGATTTCACAAGCTACTGACTCAAAGCACTGTAGGTCCTCAACTCTTAAGATTATATGGTTCAAATATTACATTCTTACACAAAGAGTGGTGGCTCATGTTAACCTGATTTATTCTGATCTGAGCTCTGTGAATCAGGCTTTTATATCGACCTTGAACCCAAACTTGACACAGTACAAAAATCACACTGTTATTTAATCAGTGTCATGTTGCAGGGAGCTGACTGGCTAATCGCTTGACCTTACTGCCCTAAAACGCCAAGACCAGGTGTGTGTAAAATTTAGATAATCTGAACAAAAGAAATAATCTTCTCTCCTCTTTGTTCTCATACAAACAAGAATCTACTTTCTGTTTTTCTCCTGTCAAACTCTAATGGGCGCTTGATGACAGGAGAGGCCGACGTCGTCTCTTTGATGGGTAATTGGGCTCTTAAATCACCTCAAACAGCACACGTGAAGGAAACACTCTAGATTAAAGGGATCTCAATTAGTCCCCATTACCTGACATTTTCAAGACGTCAAGCCACCACATCCCCTCTTTTCTGCACATATCCTATTCCACGGCCCCATCCACTTCAGGAGGTCTGAGGAGAACCAGACGTCCACGAGCGCCAGGGCCCCTCTGCCCCCCAACCAACCACCAGTGTCAAAACTGCCAGCTCGTAGGTCTGGGGGGGGGGGGGGGGGGGGGGGTGTAAAAGAGATGGAAGAGAGCTTTTGGCTTTTTTTTCTGCTTATTTTATTCCAAACAGTCCCCAGAGACATTAAAGGAGGAAGAGAGTGATAGTTTAGTGGAGGAGAAGGAAGCAGCTATGAAGTGTTGACAGCTTTCTTTCTTTCTTGGCGGTGTAGGAAGGAAAGTTTTCAGGTCTCTGTGGATGAGCCGTGTTGTTTTTTTTTTCTTCTTAATGTATTCTCCTTCCTCCTGTGTGTTTTTACACGCGGAGTTTTCCATTCTTTGAATCAGTGTTTCACAACTTAACAAGAGTTGCTCCTTTTTAAATTAAGACTTTATTTTCTCATGAATTAGCCTCCTTCAGGCCTCTAATATTATTCAAATAAACAATCAGATGGTTCATGATTAATTCTAAGGGGTCACAAGCCCACAAAGTCGGGAACCACTGCTCTATTAGTCATACTACGTCATTGTTTTCTTACAGCGGAATATGAAAGAAGAGACGTGTAGTGGACCAGCCAGACCTGCTCGAGACCTATCGATCCTCGCCAGCGACCTCCCCCCAGCCCTTTTTCAGATAATAGATTGCCAGCTCATCCACTGCCCCCCTTCCCCCCATCATTCCCTTAGGCCCGTTAGTACAAATAATGACTAATCAATATGCGCTGGAGTCCCCGTGAATGTCCTTTTAACACTTGATTTATGTCACGGCAACACACTCAGTCTCTTACTCACTGCGCTTTCCGTCCAATCAATTTAACCAATCACAGCGAGAGACCCCCTGCTCTCCATCATCTGCAGTTAAAGAAGTTTTTATTATATTTAATTTTATCTTTTTTTTTTAATTAGACAGCACAGATTGGCGGGACCTCAGTGACATGCCGTGATTGGTTGAGACCGTGAAACAGCACAGCACCCCGGTCCCGCGTCTAGAGTCAATATCGACAGAGTAGTTGGAATGTGTTATGTAGATTTGTATTGATTAGCAATTTCGCTACGCGCAGTTCATCGCTCACAGTCGCTGAGCAGCTGTCTGCAGACGTGTCCTAATGGCAGGAGATCGCTGCATCAAGAAAAGATTTCTCTCTGCTCTGTCAAGTCTGTCGCTTTGATCCTGGGATGTTTGAGGTTTTATCTATCTGTGCTCTTTATCCAGAATGAGAGGGCGGAGTCTAGTGCATTACTCAAGGACATAACACAGAGACTGCTGCCACGAATAATTATCTTAATCACTGATTCATCTGGCTGTCATTTTTTTTTTGATGAATTTGATCAATGTTTAGTTTATGAAATGGCAGAAAAATGCCATCCAAATTTTCCAGAGCCAAACATGACAACTTCGAAAAAGTTGTTTTGTCCAATGAACAGTCAATAACACAAATTATTCAATGTACTATTCAAAAAATCATCTTGAACCAGTGATTTTTTTTCTTTTTGAACTTTTCTTAAAGAAATGACATAAAAAGTTAATCAGGGATCAATATTGTTTCTTCTTTTCTTCAATTTAACTGATATATTTGTGTGTGAGAGAGACGACAGCCTGTGTGTCGCTCTCTGTATGTATCACTTCCCCATCCAATACATATATACTATATATACATATGCATGTGTGGATGAGAAAGTGTCTGGGGTAAACAATCTGTCCCATGAGGGGTGCTCCGGTGGCATCAAACCCCACTCTCATCACACCATGGTTGAGGTGGGGGTTGGGTGGGGGGTGGGGGTGGAGGGCTGCCCTGACCTTCCCCTCCCTGTAGATCTGATTTCCGTAGCTGTATTCAGGAAGTGGCGATGACAACCCCACACACAGAAACCGTCTCCCCCTCGCGCACAATTGCTTTTTTTCATCACTGTTTGACTTTGCGGTCGAGGAAATCAAGAGTTTCCATGGTTACACTCTGTCCTCTTATAAATCAGTCTTCAGACACAGTAGTAGTTTGTCATTGTCAGGGAAATATAGTTACAATTTTTACACGCTAGATTGCAGGTTGTTTGTGATGTTGGTATCTGAGAGAATGGTTCATCCTGGTCTTGCTCTCGTATCTTATTTCACTCCGCGATGACACTCGTTTTTAAACCTGAACGTCAGTATTTGAAGGTTTCACAAAGTATTTTCCGAAGTGATTTGTTGAAGTACTTGAATTTGAAGTTATTCAGAATTTTCCATTAAAGAATGTAAAAAACATTATTGTCAGAGTCTCCCAGATGAAGAAAAGCTGAAAAGCTAAAAGGCTGAAAATGAACAGACAAATTAACACCTGCTGTGATTTCCATATTTTCAACCAGAATGTGTTACAAAGTTTTGGCGTTTTTACCCACTGAGACACATTTTCCTCTTTCCACTTGCACGTCCAATTATAGGTCTCTCACTTTCAGACCACATTGTATCATTAAGTGACAAGAAATCCTCAACAAAAAATGATGGAGCTTATGAATTTTTAGCAGGTATTTCGGTATATTTTAACATATAATGCCACATATATTCCATTCAGATTTTGTGTCGCTAATCCCTCCAGAAACAGTAGATTTGGCTGTGAATGTTACATCTCTAATACTAATCCAGACGCATAAATTCTATTATCCTTGTCATTTCCTCTGGGTTATTTTAAGGGAGCTTTTGTGTCAGTCTCGCTTAAAAAAAACCCCAAAAAACCCCAAAAAACACATGTTGGAATTAACTAACCCTTGTATCCTGTCAAATTTTGTGGATTTTCACGCTCCGTGGAACTTGAAATCCCAGTGATCGCACACTCACAGAAGAAGGTATGACAAATTGTATTTATATGTTAATAGCTAGTTGATTCTTTAGTATACAAGCGGTTTTCTTCTGGCAAACTAGATCTGGATCAGAACGGCGCATTTGCAAACAGTTCCAAGTGGTTGGAGGCACCAGACGGGTGGAGTCTAATACTGTGTCCTTAATTTATCTGCAATGCAGGTTAATCCCAGAAAGGTTTATTGAATTGACTTGTATATTCATTACTCCACCAGTCTGACCCTGAGTATTTGCAAATACTGCTTCGATCCAGTGTCAGCCAAACAACAATTCATGGAAATGACAAATACTTTATAACAGTATTTGATTGGATTTCCCTATGAAAGTTGATGCTATCTCATAGTGTGTCTGTAGTACATAGTGCAAAAAATGATTCTGTTATATAATGTGTTTTTTTCCTTCCCTTTTTTTTTTTTTTTTCTGGGAGAAGTAATGAGCAACACCCTCCCCCCTCACAGCATGCTGGCTTTGAGCAAGGCATTATAGTCCCCAGTGCTCCTGTGGAGGTATTCACCCCCCAGCACTAGAGAGTTTGTTTCTACAGAGCCCCCAGGTGCACCCACGTGTGTATGAGTTACAGCATCAGTGTGTTTCAGGGTGTTGATGAAGAGGAGAATATTCCCCGAGTAAAGTTCCTTCCTGGATGAGGACAGTTCATCAAAACTTTTACTTTCAGCTATAACTCCTGTGTTTCATAAGTCATGATTCAGCTGTAACTTAGACTATATTGCCCTGCCTTTTACAGCCAGAGAAAACACACACACACACGCACACACACACACACACACACACACGCTACAACCAATCAGATAAAACCACACACGTACAATACAAATATATAAAATTATATATTCTATAAGCACAATTTAAACGTATAATATTTATATTGTATAGAATACCCACACACACTCAGACACACATATACAGATAAACACTGCATATGCTAAAAACATCAGTACATAAACGCGTACAGTAATTTAAATGTGACGCATATTGTTTATAGTGTAAGCTTTCATGTAAATCACACAAAACAATGACATATGCAAAAAACTATCACAGTATTTATATACACATAAATGCTATAATAAACCACATGCAGTAAAAGTACACAAGAACAGTGTAAATATATAAATCATATGTATGTCATAGCCATATATAGACTATACCATAACATCACACACCATAAATATACCAATACATATAAAACAGATTTTGTAGCAGGTTTGTTTGGTGCAGGTTGAGCTTGTATTGTGATGTTAAGGCTCTTAGATCACTTACAATAGATTAACAGAGTTTCTGTCCGGTCTTGTGGAACAGCAGTACAACTGTGCCTGAGATACAAAGGGAGGAGGGCGGCTTAACAAATAGGACGAGCTGATGGGAGAGATGAAGGATGGAGAGAGGGAAATGGGGAATACATTACATTTCAAGTCTCATTTGTGGAACTCTGGCAGATATGAAAATGTAGGAGACTAATAAATGAAGGATGGAGTGTACTAATGTGCACCATCAGTTCAACATCCCCAGCCTCCACGATGCAATGTAAAATATATATTGCGAGTGATTGAAGAGCTTTGTTCTCGGATGAGATGGCCACCATTAGACACCATTATACACCAGCTCTTACAATAAGATTAACAGAACAACAGACGGGGGATGAGCCGAATCATGATCTTGAGACTGGCGGATCCCTCAGGGCTCCTGACTTGTGTCTCGCCCGGCCACTTGAAATACAGCAGAGCCACAGTGAGGTCACCACACCACACCACACACACACACACACACACACACACACACACACACACACACACACACACACACACACACACACATATCGGTCTATCACTTCAAACAGCTTGGACACACAGCTAATGGCAAAGGGGCCTTTTTAAAGTGGCACACTTAAGCCCAGCACATTCCCCTCCATACCCATAATGCCTTATTTATGGCCTCCTGGCTCGCTATAAAACCAGCCTGTGTCAGCAGCTGGCTGCAAGGATCTCCAGGGATTAATTCACTTCATGCCAGAACGTAGCCGGCACCCTCTCCTCCCTTTCTCCCTCATTCAATTCCTCAAGTGCCAGGGGCTTGGTCTTCTTCTCCGCAGCTCCATGATGCAGACTGCGTTCGCTCTGAGCTGCCTGAAAATGTTTTTAATGGAAAGAAAAAGATTTGTTTTAGCAGGGAGGTGGTCACAGTCTGTGTGTCTGCCTCCCACCTCCCCGTGCACCATCCCTTCATCTCCTCCCCAGCATCCTCCGTCCACTCTGATCTCTTTGAAGTCTTTACACAGGACCCTCTCAGGACCCATTCTCGGCCTTTTGTGCTTTCATTCACTCTTATCTCGTCTCTCCTCCATAATTTCTGCCTTAATCTATAAATATTTCCCTCCTATCTTTTAGTCCTCCTTTCATTCAGCCCTTGATGTGTCGCTATCTCCCACAACCTCTTCAGCTAAGCCTCCTCTCCTCCTTTAAAAGAAAAATGATCAGAACTATACATTCAGATTCAGACAGACCCAAACCCCCTTCACTATTTTTCACTCCAGAAAGGTAATGTCCACATCTGAATAATGCAACGCAGACTTTTAAGCCCAAAACTTTGAAGTGAAGTGCATCTTGGAGATTCTGTGCAATACACTTAAATAACTCCCTCAGCTGAGGAGAAACTAAACCTTAAGTGTCATATTGAAGTAGGAACTTTAAGGTGTTTTGTGCGAGTGGCTACAGACACTTCAAAAAATCTCTGTGGTGGCGCAGCACCTCAAACACTTAGTTGGGTTGGTTGGTGTACATCTTGTACTGCACCGAAGCAACTGCCCAACTAACACTGTACAAATCATATACCATGACAAACCTCCTCTCTTCCACTCCCACACATTTGGATTTGTTTCAGTTTGTTTGTGATCTTGAGTTTTTCTGCTCCATCATAGTCCTGTTATATCACTGTATTTCCATGGCACTCAGTAGAGCAAGGCCAAACAATCCTACACATGTCTGTCCAGATCCTATAATAGAGAAACATAAATAAGATAACATAAATGATTGATGTGTCATGGAATGTTAGTCATAAATTAACAGCAAATGTCAAAAAAATTGCCTCACAATGTTGAGGAAAATAATGTTTTTAATAGGTTCTTCCCTGACCCACGTCCCGTCTTTCAACCGAGTTTAGTGCAAATCAGTTCAGTACTTTTTACGTAATCCTGCTGACAAATAAACAAACCAAGAAAACAGACAGGAGTGAAAACATAACCTCCTTGGTGGAGGTAAAAATATCTCTGCTGATAAAATCATACATGAGCAAGGAAGCAAAATCCAACCGCAAAAGGTCACCGAGGACACATCAGAGACAGATTCCAGGAGATTTTATAATCCATCTGAACTCAATCTACAGGAGATGCAACATCTGGAAATATCTGGGAATTTGAAGGTGCTTTCTGTCCATTTCTACCTTCAGTATCATCAGATTTTATTTTGTCAGTCTGGTGATTGTCTTTACCTGCATTTAGTTGTTCCAAGCCGTTTCTCTCTGTGTTTTCTCTCTGTCACACTCGTCTCCCTTTGACTCCCACCACAAACCCCCCCCCTCTTTTGTTCCCCCTCCTCCCTCTACCTCCACCATCATCCTTCCTTCACACTTGGCCTGTGCCCACCACCACTCCTCTCCTCATCCTTCCTTCCCTTTACTGTCTTCCTCCCTCGCTCCTTTATCTGTCACCCTCAACCCCATCTCTTCCCCTCCATCCTTGTCTCACCGAAGCTTTCAAAAAACGGTTCCTATCTAGGGATCTTGACAGCATTCTCCAGACAGCAACCAGCCCCCCCCCCACCCCCCACCCCACCCCACCCCACCCCACCCCACCCCTAGAGGGATTTGAACCATGGAGAACCGTGTGACGGGTGTCTTCCAAAGACCGTGTGACACCCTTTGAGTTTTCCATGGGTGCTTTTTGATGGGCGGCACTTGTGTGTCTTTCATGTGGGCGCATGTGTGTGTCTGTCTGTTGCATCAGGTAGAGCAGGGGAAAAGACTCGGAAAAACAACAGACTAAAATTAAAATGCATTAACATTTATTATTTTTGCAGAGATCTTGTGTTTTTCCACCTTATGTTGACAGTTGTCTTTTTGTGTAGATTATTACATTGTGGAACAATAAGAAAAACATATTCCAGTCTGCCATCTATTTACTAAACACAATAGGACCCTTTGTGACTGCTACAGCTGTTCTTCTTTTATTGGATGAAGATATTACTTCATTGTCATCTCAACTCTTGATTATTTTCATAGTTAGTTAATCATTTTTATTTAGTGTGATTAAGAGTCCCCAAAGATAATCACTTTCCTATAATATAAATGAGAGAAAAACAGAATATCAAAACCCAAAAGCTTTTCATTTTTACATAAATTCTATTAATTAATTATTAAAATTATCTTTTTATGAATGATCTGACATTTAACAAACTGAATTATCAACTAACGGTTGGAGCACCAGTTGAGATTCAAAAATGAAATGACAAGAGCATGAACAAAAGAAGAGCAGAGACATCACACCTATATGCACAAATACACACACACACATCCTCAATGTATTCACCCTTCCAGCAGACTGTCTGTATCCTCCTGTAGAGTCAACACACACACACACACACACACAAACCCGTGTAGACCTCCACAGTCTCCTTCCATCACGGGACGGCTGTAGCCACCTAGTTAGGAGATGTTTTGACAGGAGTCTGGGAGCTTTGTCTGGCAGGAAGCAGACAGTAGCCTGGGTGGGGCAGGAGGGAGGGAGGGGGGGGGGGGTCCTCCAGTCAGCCAGTCCAGGGGATTTACTGTATCACCTGTCCACAGTAGAATTCACCGTGGCCTTTCCTTACTCCGCCATGCAGACAAGACTCACCAGCCATGCTCTGAGGTCATGTGTTTGGTGCGCAAGTGTAGATAGTAAAGTGAGTTTAGCGAGAGGGTGGCTGGGTCGCTGTAATTCAAACAAGCAAAACAAATGAGGTAGACAGTTTATCTTGGCTCGAACGCTAATGAGAAGAAATATGTTTTGAGCACAGTTTTTAAAGTGGTCAGTGGTTAGCCGACGTGTGCTGCTGCGCTTCCGTGAGTGTCCCTGCAGAAGACCAGTCCTTAAAATAACCACGTCAGATGATTCAAATCCTTTATCCAGTTAAAATATGAAGTTTAAACAACCAAGATCTAAAAGTGTATCAAAGAGATATGAATTTCAGCTGGATAAAAATTTGATAAAAAAAAAAAATCGAATCACGACAGAGCATCTGGCAGGGAGATGCAGATGCTTGCACGTGAGCCAGTGATGGAGCAGGAATCCTCAGATTCCTCACGTCCATCCGTTCTCACCCATAGCATCATCATGTGTTTATGTCAATATGTTGTAAGAGAACTTTACTTTCCAAATGGTGGAAGTATAAGAATTGTTTTTGTCTTCAGCTTTTCAACGCAGGTTCTGCAGTGGTTGACTCTTGAAACTGTATTTGCTTCCAAAATTATCCAGTAACAACAACAGCAGCAATAATATCGCTGGCATTTGACAAAAAATAGATTGCAGGTTATTAACACAGCAATGTACCTAAACTACCCCACTACACAACTCTTTCACACCCACAGGAGACAAATGGTGACAAATTCAAATCTATTCAGCTTTGCCACGCCTTTGTCACTTTACTTCTCTAAGTAATTTCCCCCCTGACTCACCAAAACACACAGAATTTCCACCTGTAAACAAGCCAGGCCGCATCGAGTTGAAAGCCAGGAAGAGGTGCAGAGGGAGGGGGTTGGGGAGGAAGCGCCTGTACCCTGCTGATGCTATGGGTATTTCATGGTGGGCCTCCTTTGAAACATTTGTTTCAAGGAGAAGCAGGAAAGTCTTTGTGTGTGTGTGTGTGTGTGTGTGTGTGTGTGTGTGTTGTGTGTGTGTGTGTGTGTGTGTGTGTGTGTGTGTGTGTGTGTGTGTGTGTGTGTGTGTTGTGTGTGTGTTGTGTGTGTGTGTGTGTGTGTGTGTGTGTGTGTGTGTGTGTGTGTGTTGTGTTGTGTGTGTGTGTGTGGTGTGTGGTGTGTATCGCCCGGTAGCGTTCTCAGCTGCAGCTGGTTCTGTGGGATCCTTCAGTGGGGGACAGGGAGGAGGGTACCCAGGATTTCCTGCAGGAGTCTGAAGAGTTCGGCGAACAGATGCGAGGTCAAACAACTCTAACATCTGTGTCGCCAGGAGAGAGGTTGACCAGGAGTTGAGTGAGAGAGTGATATTCTGCAAATATTTCTGAGGGGCTGCGAAGGCATAAATAATCTTTGTGGTTGAGACAAACCGCAATATGTACAGCTGAATAACCACAGGTTTCCTAGTTATGTGAAAATCGCCAAATAAAAAAAGCATAAGGAGGATGTCTGAAGATTTCCTGTTCACTGTTATGAACAGGGAAAGAAAATAGATCGTAGACCTACTACCCCTTATATGTTCTCATACCGTTCATATAAACTGAATAACCTCTGTGTTGTCCTTCAAGCTCAAATAGCAAAGGTAATCACTGGATGAAAAAGACTTTTCCTTTCAAGTTTGCAAGTTGCCTCACTTTAGCTCTGTAAATCCTGCGACACCTTTTGACTCCGCTCAGCGAGTGTTGACTCAGTGAGGCTATTTCTCACGTCAGCTCGCCCCCAAGAGAAGTGTGTGTGAACCACATATCTGCATGTGTGAGGGGTGGTAATGACAGTAGAGGAACATTCGGTAACAATCATGTGAACTGTTACTGTTGATCATGTCGTGGTTGCCTTTGTTTTGTTTTTAGAACCAGATTCCTCAGTAAATGAAAGCTGCAGAAGTCAGTAAAGTTGCATTAGCATATACTCTTAAAGGCAGCATTCAGACCGACAACAGCATTGTGGGAAAAAAAACACAACCCCCTTATTCATGTGGCCAGGCTATTGTGCATGAAAGCGCACATCAATGTGTAATGCGAAGGCAGTATTTTGCTGCTTACCTCACAATCGTCATAACAAAAGGTAAAATGCTTGGCTTTCTGATAAGCCTTCAAACTCATGGATGGTATTTCATGACTCACCGGTACCTGACGCAGAAAGCCTTCCACCAACGCAGCCCGTTGCATTTCTTAATGCAGGGCTCTTTTCAGTCTAACAAGAAAGGTCATTGCATCTGTGACATTTACTACAGCCTGGTTAAAAACCCAAGGTCTCATCCACCAAATAGAAAATTCTGCTGAGCCTTTAATAAAATTATACAACAAAAAAAAAAAAAAAACGAGTTTTTTTGTATATTCCTGCCTTATTTTTAGTAGAAGTAACAGCAGAGCTTCAGGTGCTTACTAAACAGAAGTGTGATTTGGTTTTTTTTCTGTGTACTTTTGAACAATCTCACATTTGTTTTGGTGGGCTTGCCTCCAAAAAGCTCCTGTATATTGAATATTTCATGAAACCACAGTGAGACCCGGTTTTTAATGAATGCTTGCTGAACCAGTGCTGCACTTTAACTCCACTCCCAGGAGGAATTGTTGGGGGGGGAAACAAATTTTAGGCTGTTTCCAGCCATTATATGACACATGAGATGATTTGGTAACTAAAAAGCTCAAGAGTTCAGTGTCACAATATACTGATTGGACATTTTAACATGTTTATCAGGACTAAAATAATCTAACAAGTGTATTCTGTGTGTACAGTTTTACAGTCTTAAACATAATCGTGAATATGTCCTCTTTAAAATTGGCAAACTAGACTGTCATGCTGAGTAATATAATAAATCTGTCTGTTGTTCTCTTACAGATGTCCAGAATTCAGTATGAGCTCATTCTTTTATCTACTGATATCAATGGTTTAACTGCACACGAGAATGGTCTCACGTTAATATCTGGGCATTGCCAAATTCCTCTGTCTGAGTGGTCTCGCTGGCATCCAGGACATGTATTACTATGGCAGTCATGCATCAGATACTCACTCCTCTCTCAAATTTGCCTGCTGTCACAAGATGCCTTTAGTCCCATTTTCCTCTGATGCAGCCCCCTGAAACAGAGGGAAAAGGGCCCCCCGCCTCCCGATGATAATGGATCCTAATTTGACTTAGATTATGATTTATCAGATGCTGCTGATGCTTCCATCCGCCAGTATTATACAGCTCTCCGAAAATGGGAACCATTACAAGTGAGACGTCCATCCGTCACCCCCCAGGCACCGTGACAGGAGAGGAAGAGAGAACACCATACAAGCCGGACCACGATGCCTGCCCCAGAAATTAGGCCGCTCCAATTCGATTTCCTCTTTCTCTCTCAATGTCATTCCCCGCTCCCCTCCCCTTCTTTTCTTCCTGCTCTCCTTCCTCTCCCAGACCAGGCCAGGCCAAATTTATCAGCCGGCGTTGGAGATATGCATCAGTCAAACCCTTACCTTTCTCACCAAAACTGGTATTGGAATTCTAATTTAGACTCGCTCTACTTATTTCCTTCAGTTACAATCGCCCCAGCCTCAGCCCAAATGACTGCTATCTCGCTATTTCTTTCTCTGTCTCGTCCCTCATTTCCTTTCTCAGCCTTTAAAGGGGTGATCCATTCTGCTGCCACAGAAGAGCCGAATCCTTTCTCTGGTTGCCGTGAATAATGTCACACTCAGACTGTCGGCTTTCTAATGTACAGATCATTGTGGCGGCTCGCTAATGCAGGCTGCATTGTGTAAGACGTTCTTGGATACACACGGAGATAAATCATCTTTTTTTGCTTCAAAGTCAGAGTTATTTTTTTCCCAATCTGAATCAGTCACTCTTTTGTCCCTCTGCAGCCCTTATTTAATATAATATAAGTCTTATTATTGTCCTGCGGAGTGTACTGTAGATCTTCACAGTTCCTCTTGCTTCTGAGAAGATCCATGAAGGGTCGTGACTTCTCTCATTACTTGGATCTTTATAGGTTACCTGTATTTTAAATTAGGTAAGATTTCCCTCTTTTTCTTTATTGGGTCTCTTTTTTTTTTTTTTTGGACCCTCATATTGGTTTTCAGGGGTTTGCATCATGTTTCCAGCTGCTTCTTTTCACCTGCTAGTCTCGACTAGCCTGGAGGATGTAACATTTTTCATTATACCCTCCAGTTCTGCGTACCACTTTGGACAAGACCTTTGGAGCTGGAGGGGTTCTTTACTGTGCCACTTGCGCACCCATCAAAAAGACAATTTGACCCCAGTTATCTAGAGTCTTTCAGGGTAGATATCATTTTCTGAATGCCAATGTTGAAATGCCTAGACTTAAAGACTTTTCTTGTGTTTTATTTGAAGTGTTGATCCATAACAAGATATATTTGTGGTATTAAGAGCTAAAAACCATGTCAATGTAGTTTTACATCTCCTCTCTCAGGCTTTTCTCTGGAGCTCTAGTAACAACAGGTCGGTGAGCCAATCAGAAGAGAGGAGACTCTGAGCATCTTTTCTGATTGGCTCTCTTCTGATTGGCTGATTGTTTTCTGAGTAATCGAAAAGAAATATAGCAGATTTCAGGTAAACACCAAATCCTTCAAAGTTGGATGGTGGGTCCAGGTGAGAGCCATGACTGCTTTGTAGTGACATCACAAAGTTGCAGAAGTCCCGACGGCTGGTTTTAAGGCTCAGTTTCTGAATACAGGCTGTGTGCATTTCTCTGTGGACTGAGGCTTTGATACTTTCACAGAATTAATATAGAACCTAGACCTGCTTTATAATCAAACAACACATGGGCATCTGCATTTATACCATATGAGACCTTTAAGTTAAAGAAAGTATTGGTCACACCTCTGTAACTCATCCTCCACTACAGTCACGTTGAACAACTGTCATGGTGACTTTTCTGCATCTCGACTAAAACTACTGCTAAGCCTGAAACATTTTGAACTTCATTCTACCCTCCACTGAAAACAAAACAAAGAAAGAATCTTTAAGTGAAGCTCTATGATGCTCTGCCAGGCTGAAAAGACCACTGCCAAAGAACTTGTTCAAATGTAGTTTCTGATTCAGACTGAACTTTATTCATGAGTATGAAAAAGTCAGCCCTCGTTATCAATGTTTAGTTTAGCTGAGACCTCATAAAAATGTAAAAAAGAAAGTTTGACTCTTTAATGCCTTCCTAATCCACTGCTGATAAGACGGCGCACTCACCCTGCCGGTTTGAAAATCCTCTCCTCTTCCCCTCACACTTTCATCTCACACTTTACGTCCTCAAACTCTGCCAGTAATTTGCACAACCTGTAGGAAAACACAGTTGTTGTTGGGCACAGGCAGGTTGAAACTAGTTTTCACTTCTCTGCTGAGTTGTTAAAGCACCACTACAAGTTAATGGGCTAGAAGAGCCTACTTTACGGCCATGTTGACACAGAAAGGAATAATTAGTAGGGTGCGTGCTGGCTGTAGTGAAGCCATTAACTCAGAAGACCCTTTATCCGAACCTTGTTGCCTGGTTACAGTTTCCCCAGGTGACTGAATGTGCTGATTCATGGCAATCAGCAGTGAATCACAAAGACTAGTTGTCTGCGAGCATTAGTTATGATTGGTGGGATCATAACGGCATTGTGAAGCTCAGATATATTACAATAAGTGGCTTATCTGACAGCACACATCTTTCCATTGACTGACTGAATGGTGTCGTGTGATGGATGCCGTCTCCTGTTAACCCCCCAAGTCAGTGTCGGTGTATGTGGGGAAGAGAGCAATAGTTCAAGGCGTGATGGAGATAGAGCCAGGCTGTGTGTGTATTTATATCTGTGTGTGAGATGAATAAAGAGAGAGAGACTGACATGTTTGGAAAGCAGAAGCAGAAACAGCAACTGACTCAACACAGTCTTGGCCAAATAGCACAATGTATATAATATTAGCAGTTTGGGAGGGCTATAATATAAATATAGTATTTTATGTTTCTTTTTTTTTCCTCGATATTTTGAAAAATATTGCGATAATCAATATTATCAAATATCGGCCCAAGCCAATGTTGTATATTTGTAGGCAATTTCAAATTTGTCAAACATGAAATAGAACAAAGAAAGAACATACACAAAGTGTATGAAGATTCAGCCCTTATTATGCCTATTCTTGCCTTTACAATCACTCCCTACATCGAGATCATCACTGTTCAATGATGGATGCGATTAGCCAACATTTTGTCACTATCCAATCAAAGCACTACAAACGTAGTGATGGTATGTAGATTGGGAGCCTGTGTTAATGTGGATAAGATCTGATATCGAGTTCCCTATTTAGCATTTCAATGTGAGGAAGGAGCTGAAACTTTGTGGGTGAGAAGAAGAAGAATAAGAACTGTAGGAGATGAACTCACAGTAGATAGCTTGCAATGTCTGTATTACTGAAAGAAAAACGTGACTCAGGGGGATAAATGGAGTAATAATAGTAATATAATTAAAGAGCAAGTCATCATCCTCTAATGACAAAATGGCTTTCTTGTTATTTCTTCCAAAGTGGCCCATATAAGCATTTTCTGTTAAACTGAGACAACTAAAACTACTTCTTGTTGTCAAAGCTGAGAGAAGACTTTGCAATCTTCGAGGATAAGAAAGTCATGCCGTCCTTCACAAATAGATCTCAGGAGGTGGGTCTCGGTTGTCAAAATCAGGCACATGTCCAACCATCCATCCTACCTAAGATGGTTTTTTTTCGATGAGACAGAGGTTTCTCTTAAGAGATGGCTTATCAGGAAAACTTCAAGCGAAGGTTGTTTTAAGTGTTTGAAGCAACAACCAGTGCAGTCATTTTTCTGGTGAGGCCTGGTTCCACGTCTAACCGTGTGTACTGTAACAACACGTGACGCATCAGGACAGTGGAGGAAACACCACTGATGTCGGTGTTGAGAAAAGACATTGTTTAGTCACAATAATGGATTCTTTTCAGATTGTTTGAATGAAAGAGAGGCGTGGCAGACTGTTGTTTTACAGTATGTCTGATTTTCCACCGCAAACATCCATGAGATTAGATCCAATACAATCTCTCCTCACTTTAAGGTCAGTCTCAGAATACATTACCAAGATGTTTTTGAAACGTGATTTCAGCACATATTGAATATGGGATCGGAGCTCCTGCTAAACCACATGTGAAATACCTCTGCAGATATTATGGCGACATATTCAAATGTGGCTCCACCACACAATGCAATGGGGAATTGAGTAATGGAACTTAAATGGCCCACATAGGAAGGCATGCTCCCCACCTTCGCTGAAAAGTAGGGCAGAATTACGGATATCAGAAACTTAGTCCAATTTATTTGCTTGTAACTGAGCAGGCCGGCATCGATACGCTGATGTGTGCAGGCATGAAATTGGCCCATGAATTAAAAGGAGGCATATTTGCTGTGTGCCACGCCATTATTGCCTCCAGTGGCGCCATAGCTTGAAATCGAAGAGCAGTTACCCATCTTGCATTAAATGCGCGTGTGTGTGTGTGTGCATGTGTGTGTGCATGCATTAATATCAGTCAAATATTATATTACCATCTCCGACATTTCTGACCAGCAGCGCCCCTGGAAAAATAGAGATGCCCTATAAAACTGAAAACCAATTAAATTCAATCTGTTCCATCGATGGATTCCAATGTTTACTGTCTGCTTTGCACAAGTGTTGACACCCCGTGGGATTGCTGAGGCTCAGAATGAATGCTACTGTAAGTAGCAGGACGGGATGTGTGTGAGGGTTCATGTGCTGCACGAAAATTAATCATTTATGGAAAAGTTGCTTACTGAAGAAACCAAACAAATTAGTTTCTTGTTTTCCAGAAGAACACTATATCTCCACTTTTGCATCCTCCTGAAACGGCTTCCCAATGACTCATCACCCATTACCTTAGATCATGACTCATGTCCATTTATAATGAGTATTCAAATCCACCTCCAGTCCTCTGCAGCCATTGTTAACAGTGCTCCTCCGATGGCAGCATTTCACGCACGCACACACACGCACACACTCAGCCACTAAGCTTGGCACTTGACGCTGGTGCCATGCCAGTGCGGTGCCCTCTGAGAGGGGAGCAGTTTGATCCGATCGGTGCCGTGACGTGCAGATGGTGTCTGATTGGGCCTGGCTTGTAGAACGTGTTAGCTAGATTCATCAGCCTCTTAACTTCCATGTCAACACGAGCTCTTACATAGAATGAGGAAATTTCGACTTGGTTGTTTATCTTCCTTTGCCATACTAACTGATTTGTTTGTGCACTTTTTGTCTTACTTAGTCTATTGACATGATGAGGCAAATACCAGGAATTTGATAATGAGTTGCTAAGTGTGGTGATATTGTATCGATCGGCGTCTAATTGCCATGTTTCTGCAGATCAATGTGGCTCTATCAGTGTGTCTCAGGGTTAAGCCCATGTAATCCAGAGTAAAAGCAAGATCGGGTTAATAAGAGCCTAAATGGCCTCAGACACAACAGACACGATGGCTTCTTGGCCCCCGCTAATCTCTCCACTGCATCAACAGGCACCACTGAGGCTGTGAGTAGTCAAGCATCTGAGCTAATCCTTTTTTAGCCTTTTATGTATCCAGAGGACGTCAACTGAACAGGCCCGTTCTTGTTCAGCGTCACCAAGTCTAAATTATGTAGCATCATGAAAGTGACAGACATCTGGATGTGGAATGGGAACCAGCAGCAGCAGCCAGCTTTTAGTGCTTTTGTTTTGTTCTTATGATTTTATTTGATTTTGTGTCATGAACATGGAAGTGCCCAGCCCCTCATCGGCTTATGAGACACCAATTAAACAGTTGCCGTGGTGGAGCAACACTTCTCAGACAAGAACATAACTTGTTACATAAAACATTAAATGGCAAACTATAAATTTTGCCTCTTTGCTGAAAATGTGCAAATAACATCTGCCACAAAAAAAGTCTCACTTCCTGAAACATAACCAGAGTCTTTTATAATAATAATAAAGTTGTGTATGTGACCATAACTTTACACACAGATTTCTGGATAAATTGTGCTTCACGTAAAGTTCTGCACTGCTATTCATGATGAGACATGTTGGCAATTTAGGTTTGTACTATACATCAACAGACCCTCTTTCTTTATATATTAGTGCTGGATGTCATGGACGATACAGGGTATTATACACTAAAAATGTAAATTAATCATTAGAATTAAAATATATTAAAGTAAAGATCTTCATAATATTCATCCATTACCAACAAGTAGCATCAACATCTATTCCAGATCTGTGTAAGTGTGTGATTGCTCGAGGAAGCGGTTTCGCTGCAGTAGATAACAGCGACTCTGCCTCACAGATGGAGCGTTAGCCGCTAGCCCAAGTTAGCAAGGGCATCAGTCTCCCTCCTAGCTGTCTGTGATCCTTCGATCAATAGACCTGGATTATCATCCTCAGCATCTCGGTTCATTTTTCACAGCAGAGAAAGGCTCCACCAGCTGCTCTCTCTTTGTCAGAGGATGTAGGGGCCTAGTTCCCCCATCTGATAAGATTACAGAAACTAACCGCCACGGCTGTTGCGTTCGGGGGGGGGGGGGCACAACACGACACCGGTTCCTTACTCTGTGTATCGGTACATCAGTAAATGTTTATTTAACAGGCAGGCAAGTTAGTCAGCACAACAGTCACATTTGAGATGGGAGTCCCATGACTACCCGTGCTTAATTAAATGTTTAATTAAGACAGTAGGTTTTTAATTAAAAAGTTGATCATTATGATTTAAGGATTATTGGCAAACGAAATAGATAGGATATCACAGAATACAACTCTTGTATTATCAAGAGCAAGGTGTGGTTCTGTTAATTAGCATCATGGCGGAGATGCCCTTTAATTTAAAGAGATGAAATTGACTCTGATGAGAATAAAGAAACACTGAAATGCGCTCTGTGAAGTTTTTTTTTTTTTTCGCATCAGCGCCGCATGCAGCTTGGGGTGATGCTTTCTTCTGAGACCTTCAACAAACAATGTTGCTCTTGTTATCCTCAAGGTCAACGCGCTTGTAACCACTAGCCACAAGGGCCCTCGTCACAAAACGGACAACGAGGTTCACTCGAATCTCTCTCGCCCTCCGCACATGCTCAGATGGGCTTTGTGGGCCAGCTGGTGGTCAGCGGGGTCGTCTCCAGCTGTTTCCTTTTTCTTTACTGCACAAAACTGTGTGGTCTCCCCTCAGCTTTGCATTAATTTCAAGGGCACGTTGAACCGCTAAAGGTCGCCAAGTCCTCTAAATGAGCGAGCGCTTGTTAGATTTATGCCCACGTACAGTTGGTGGTAGGTCTGAGTGATGCTCCTACAGGCATGGGAAGAGCAGCCAGTGTGAATGAAGCCATTCATTTATAATCCACAGGATTAGAGCTCTGTCCATCAGCTGCCTCTGTCACTTACTGTACATTGCCCTTTAGAGGCCCTTCCCTCAATCTGTTGGCATGCTTTGATTGGGATCCGTTGAAGCAGCATCACTGTCACGGGGGATTTTTGAAGTGACAGCACAGATCTGATAAATCCTGTTAGTCTGGAGTTAGGTCCAATTTGGACCACTTCCTCTGCTATGCCAAATGAAGCAACGCCTTCCTCTGGCTGTCTTTAATTGCTTCGATCTTTCTCTCAGCGCTTAGCTTTTTTTTCTTTCTTTTTTTTTTTCTTTTTTTTTTTTATAAATCCCTGTGTTTTAGCATGCAGCTTGAGAACATATTGTGGCTTTGTGGTTCTGAGATCGAAGTCTGACCACAAGGCAAATCCTGCAAAGCACCTTCCTTTCCAGGCTTAAAGGATAATTCCTGTTTATTACAGCCCCTGGGTCTTGGATTTGTAGTTGTGGTCATCAGTCTTATCAGTATTAGTGACATTGTTTTCACCAATTTTAATAGCTCACATCTCGGATCGTGGTGACAAAGAGATCAGATGATCACACGTTGTTAACAACCCTCCAAGGTTGGTCAAATGTTTTTTTTGTTTTTTTTTACAGAGAAAACAGGTCACTGATACAAGAATTCCCCAGACTGTCTGTTATACGTTATTCAGTCACAGTTTATGAACAGACTTCCTGTTTCTAATTTTAGCCAAGGGTCAAAAATAAGACTCAACTTGAATTTTCCTTTGCGTGTTTCAGTCTTATTTTCTAGCAGTAACCTGCGTTTCATCACGCCGCTTTAGAGCATAGTGAAGCTGCACTTGTGAAGTCAAAGTCTGCCCACAATGCAGACATTACATCTCTCCCTCCCAAGACAAGACA